>NC_056750.1:71055812-71083206 GCF_019279795.1 Protopterus annectens | reverse complement strand
ATCTCAAAATTACACATACTATTTTCTATAAATACTGCTACTTATATGCATACCAAAGTAACAAAATGGCACACATGTTTAATGAGCGATACAATCCCATTTGAGACTTGTATGTATAAATACATGCTTAAAATAGGGATCAAATTAATAAAGATATTAATATCTACACATCAGCTATTTAGCATAATTATAAATGCACAAAAAATAATCATTCAAAACGCTACATCTAAGACTGTACAGCATCAGTAGCTACAAATATCCATAATATCTGTAACAGCATAAATAATTCCAGATCAGACATGTGCACTGCTGTACGCAGATGTTAATACAGCTGGAATTATAAACATAAAAATATAAAAAATATATATGAGACACAGATGAATGTGCAAAATCAGGTGAAATGTGTGTGCTGGATGAAAAAGGAACACATGGTATATCAGCATCTTTCACAACAATTGGCCCTAATAAGGCACAGAGTAAAATAACAGAGACAACGATGGAGAGAAAAATGGAAAAATGTGATGTATAAAAATGTTATAGAAGTGGAAGTAAAACCAGCCAGAAGTTAATACAGAGGTGGCAAAGGGGTGAAAAGCTTCAATGAAATTTCTAGCTTTGAGTATAGGTTTGATGGAGACTCTGTCATTGAGGCCTGGATGCAAATCAGCCCTAAGCCTGATGATCCATTTGGCCTCTATCTGTTCCGTGGTGTTAAAAATATCTCCTCTTCTGAGATGGAACATTGTTTTGAATTACTTGAAACAAAAGCTATGTTGGGTGGATGTATTGAGTACATGCCTAGACAGAGCATTTGAAGAACATGTCACTTTGATTTTATATAGGTGTTCCCTAATTCTGTCTTTAAACTTTCTGTCCGTCTTCCCACCATAAAAGCAGGGCAGTGTACACAGGTTGCCAGGTACACCACATGGCAGGTCTCACAAGTGGCAGAAACTGTGAAATGAAATTCTTGTCCTGTAGTAGGATGATTGAATTTATCAGTTTCTTTAATGAATTTGCAATAATTGCATTTTTGACATTTTCTAGTCATTTTATGATTACTAGTTGTATTTATGTCAAACCTATTCGGGCCACATAACATTCTGTGTAAATTCAACTTATTTTTATATGTAAATTTTGGTTCTTTGACCAATATCTCAGAAATAACTGAATCTGTTAACAAGATGTCCCAATGTTTTCGATATATGCTTTCAATACTATTTACATCTTGTGTAAAATGTATCAGTATTCTGATAACTCCACTGCTAGTTTTGATGATGTTACTATCATCTGTTTACTAAGTAGGGAAAAGCCCTACCTTCTCTCAATTCACCTATGATACCTAAAGTAGCATCAACTTCTGTTACCATGTAAGACCTGTCTATAAATTTATTCCTCAAGTCTTCTATACCTGTTTTGAAGCTTGAGTCTTTAGAAAACAACCTAGATACCCTCATGGCTTGACTTTTGACGATGTTACCAAAGACATACTTAGGATGCATGCTACTTCGATGGAGAAAGTTATTTCTATAGCAATCCTTTCGAAAAACTCCAGTGTTAAGTATACCATTTGGTAGTTGTTCAACATATACGTCCAAATAGGGTATGACATCTTTGGAATTAACCATAGAAAATCTTAGAAAACTGGTGTCTTGATTTATTTTATCATAGAAAGACCTCAATTGTTCTTCATCACCTTTCCAAATAAGGAAGAGGTCATCTACAAACCTAGTGTAGAATGAAACATTCTGACTAAATTCCTCCATCTGAAATAGAAGAAATTTCCCAGTAGGCCATAACAAGGTTGGGCGTAGCTATTGGCACAAGAAGTGCCCATAGCTAATCCCACTGAAGATATACTTGACCATTAAACAAGAAAATATTATTTGTTAATACAATTTCCATCAATTCCGTGATGACTTCTATTCTTCCTTCGGAAAATGTGCCATCTCTAGTAAGAATCCTACTTATGCTATTGAGTCCTCATGATTAGGAATAACAGTAAAGAGAGTTGACATCAAGTGTCACAAACAATTTATGTTGGAAACCATCACTCACCGAGGTGTTCTCATATAGTTTAATTAGGAATTGTTTAGTATCTTTCAGTATGTGTGTGTACTTGTCCACTATGGGTCTTAATAAGGACTCTAAATAGATGGAAATCGGCTCGGTGATCCAGCCCTTCCCTGCAACAATTGGCCTCATAGGTGGATCCAAACCATTTTTGTGAATCTTGGGTATTCCCTGTATGATGGGTATCGTTGGATGTTCCACTACAAGGTATGTGAATAATTCTTGATTAACCTTACCCTCATTCAACATAACGTTTAATCTACTAGAAACATCTGATATGATCCTATTCACTCTACTATCATTGATCTTCAAATAAAAAACAGAATCATCCAGCATATTGCACATTTTATCAATATAAAACTGCATGTCCATGATAACTACAGGACCACCTTTATCGGCTGGTCTTATCATAATGGTCCTATCACATTTCAAGCCATTAAGTGCTTTCCTTTGTACTGGTTTCAGGTTGTCAAACCATCTCTTTTTTCTATTATTTGCATCATTTTCATATAATCCTTGCTCAACCAGTTTGGAATAAGCCTCGATGAGTGGGTAGTTGCATGGAATGTAAGTGCTTGGTTTTCTAAACGGATGGGATAAACTAGTGCTATTGCGAAAATCAACCTTCACTTGGAGGTTTCGTATAAACATTTTCAAATCAATAATGCTATTTTGATATCGCTTCTACTAGAGGGAATAAATGTTAAACCCTTCTCCAAGACAAATTTTTCTTCTTCCGTTAAAAGCTTGCTTGATATGTTCCACACTATTGATTCTTGGTCCCTTGCCAAATCTTTTTTAGTGTAGGACCAGCCTGTACTGGTCCTGCTGGTCTCTTTTTCTGCCTTCCCCTGCTCATAGACCATTCCCTTGCCCCCCCACCCCCTCTCCATTGATTGGCGATGGGGAAAGGGACTGATTCGGTACTCATACTATTGAATCTAGTTTTGGCGTCCATACCTAGGCTAATTTTATCTACTGTTTTCAGATTTTTATTCATAATCTTATTAACATTATTGTCCTCATTTTCTATGTGCTCACATATATCTATCCTTGTATTAGCATCTTCAAATACAGATATATTGTGAACATTACCAGCGAAGAGCATGTATCATTAGTACCATGCTGGTGTATTATTGCTGTGGTAACAATGGTATTTTTCTTACCCCCTGTCTGTTTATCTATGACAATAACATTAGAACCATCAGCATTGTTATCTGGCCCATCTCTGGCCAGACCAATATTGGTATTGTCTTTCATTTCATTTGGAAGGCGTGAGTTCTTCCATCCCTTGGCTCCATTCTCCACTCTGGGCCAAGTAAAGACATGGCCTTTTTTAAAATCGTCTATGTCCCTTTTAAGTTTATCCGCGTTTTGCTGTAACAGTTTTTTCTCATAAATGAAGACGCTGTCTAACATTTTGTGAGTAGATGCTTCTACCACTGGTCTAGGGTACATGGTAAATAAGCTCTGCTGTTGCTTCTGTAGTTTCTCCCTCAATGATGTTTCATGAGGTAAGAAGTAATTGTTCATTAACTCCATGTACTTCAGGCTAGTATCTATGTTTAACTGTTGCCATGAATATAACAAATCTTTATACACAGTACCTGTGGTTGGCATTTTCAGGATCCTTAAACCCCTTGGAACAATTTTACAAGTAATGCATGCTTTGAAGTGTTGCCTCTGCAACTGGAGGCGTTTCAGTTTAAGAAAATCTCCTTCCATTTCTTGTACTAGAGTTTCAAGCCCTCGATAATCTTCTTTACAACTCTGTTCATCATATGTCTCAGCCAATGGACTGAAAGATAACAATGGATTAATGTCACTTGTAACAGCATCTTCAAATCTGCTCTTAATATTAGATGTACCTGACTTGGTACTTCTAAGCATATCAGGATTGTAAGGTAGTTCAACTGTCGGGTTTTGACTGCTTCCCTCAGCCATGAGTGCGTGAGCAAAAATAAGTCACGTAGATTAAAAACAAAGAATAGTGCTCACTACACTAAAGTGACTAACACATTACTTCCCAAATGTTGTGAGATTGTTTTGAAAACCAAATCCAGTAGCAGATTTCAGAACAGCATAATAATATGGCTGCATCTGCAAACACAAGTTTAAATCAAACTGCTAAACACACACAGGCCAATTACAATTTAATACTGATGTGTAACCAATAGTAACCAAACCAGAAACAACAGCATTCGCTCCTTATCTCACCAGGAAGGGAACCAGCTGCACCATTTTTAGATGAAAATGTTTCATATTTTAAATCAGGAATTTTAAATTAGCACTAGCATACTCATATGCACACCAGACAACCTGGCACATCTCCAACAAATTATTCAGGAAGCTTTAAGTGCCACTGAAACTTAGCATTGTAGCTACCCCCCCCCCAGAAAATACCACTACTCCCCCCCAAATCCCTCTCTCGTGAAAAAAAAAACGTTAACATCCTCTCTCTTAATAGTACAACCATTGAAATCACTTCTCATCGCAAATTATTGGGGATGATGATAGAGGATGAAAATCTTAAATTCAACCTGCATATAAAAAACTGCATAAAAAAACTCACAAAAAGCTAGGGGTGTTTTCTGGAGCCAAAAATGTTCTCACTAGCACTACTGAACGTAGACCTGCCACTGTGTACTTCCTCCCCTCATCCTCCCCTCACTACTTTATGGCACTCCCATCCTTACTAATCTCCAGGTATCACAAAAAGCAAAACTTGAAGAATGCTGTAATAAAGTGGCTACATTTGTAGCAAATACGCCTTTCAGAATCCACCAATGTATAGCACTAAAAAGTCTAAATTGGTTAAAACCACCACACCAACTAAGGTATACACAGCTTCTTACCACCTATAAATCTTGTGCCATCCTCATCCACTGGCTCTCGGTCCTTTACTAACTGTCCCACTACTACACAAATCTTAGACAAACCCCAAACTCACTCTTGATCAGTCACCTAAATATCAGAAGTATAAACAATAAGATTCAACACCTACATGCCCTCTTAGATGTTCTTTCCCCAGACATACTATGTCTAACTGAAACCTGGCTAAAACCTTCTACTTCAGATAAAGAAGTTATACCACCAGGCTATAACATCCTAAGGCTTGATTGAACCAATATAAAGGGAGGTGGGGTAGCTGTTCTGTACAAATCCATGCTTGAAGTGTCCAATAATGCCCTGCAAACATCCCTGTTTGGCAATGCTGAAATTATTATCACTAAGATCCACATTAATAAGAACAAATGTATAAATCTCATCTGTGTGTATATTCCCCCAGGCAATAACATAAATACCCTTAAAGATATCCTACATTGGTTATCCAGCAATTACCCCCAAGAAACCATTGTACTTGGGGACTTCAACATAGATTGGAACATGTGTTCCTCAGAACCTCCCACTCACCACATAAACCTTAATGGATTTTCAGAGGTCATATCCTCCCCCACTAGGATCAGTAAACCCAACAATAAAGCAAGTATTCTGGATTGGATTCTTGTTAACACCCATCCCCTCAAATACAAGAGTGGGACCCTGCCTGATGATGTAAGTGATCACCTCCTCACCTATTTAATCAGGCAAAAAGCTGATATCCACAACCAGTCCATTTTTAAAACAATAAGGAACAATAAGAATTTCAACTGCACAAATTTCCAAAATTAACTCAAATCTTGCACTCGGTCAGTTCTGAAACAATTACCACTTGAAGAAGCAGTAAATTACTTTAATACCAAATTCCTATCCATCCTTGACACCCATGCACCAGCACGGACTGTTAGAACCAAAACAAAAGTTGTTCCTTGGCTCTCAAAAGAAACCAGACATAAAATGTTAGTTAGAAATAGGCATTGGGCCACTTTGAGGACCACAAAAAAAACCCATAGATAAAACTTAGATACAGACAGCTAAGAAATGAAACAAAATAAATCCACCACATTAGACAAGAAAAACTATTACTGTCATTTACAAGAAAAACACCAAAACAAGCCACAAAAGTTTTGGGAAGGTATAAACAAACTCCTTAGTCCAGGACAGTCCTCCACTCCTACCCCTTTGGATTCTAACCAAACCCTCCCAGCAGAAATTGCCAATACCTTTAACAGCTTCTTTATAACAACCACCCAGAACCTAGCTAACCATTTATCACCTGGATGCCCATATTCTCTGGCCACTACACCCTGCTCCCAACCCTCTTTAACTCCAAGCCA
Organism: Protopterus annectens; assembly: GCF_019279795.1. NCBI lineage: Eukaryota > Metazoa > Chordata > Ceratodontiformes > Protopteridae > Protopterus > Protopterus annectens. The sequence continues at coordinate 71,076,916 of NC_056750.1, read as the reverse complement.
GTTTGCACAACTTTGGTCCGAAAATTACTTAAAAAACTAAAGCCTACCACCCTGTCGGATGATCTCCTCCCTGCAGAATATCTATAAAAAGATGCAGATGCCATAGCATACCCCATTACTATCCTGATCAATAGAACTATAACTGAAGTGTCCATTCCCGCTGTCTGGAAGATATCCCATGTAATCCCACTCCATAAAGGAGGCAGCTCTACTGAACTTTCAAACTATAGACCCATAGCTATTCTGTGACCCTTGGTAAAATTATGGAAAAATGAATCCAGAATCAACTCCTGAACTATCTTGTCCATAATAATCTTCTAGCCAACACCCAACATGGCTTTAGACCATTCTGTAGTACAACCTCAGTCCTCCTCTCCTTCTCTATCATCATTAACCAACACCGAAACAATGATAAACTTTCATCTGCTATCTTTCTCCGTCCTTCAAAAGCCTTTGATGTGGCAAACCACCAAATACTCATAAACACTGAAATCCATCTCCCTAGAGGACCAGGCCATCCATTGGTTTCAATCATATCTCAGTGGTAGACAACAGGCTGTCCTATGGCAGAGAAAACTATCCACCCTTTTACCCATCATCCTCAGATTATCCCAAGGCTCCATACTAGGTCCACTATTTTCCATTTTCATCAATGATTTGTATAAGGTCATCCCAAATGCAACATGCATTCAATATGTGGATGACTCCACTTTAGTATGCTCCGACACTTTACCTACAGATTTGCAGATTCTATCTCAAAATACTTTTAACACAGTTGAAAATTGGCTCCTTAACCATCGTTTCATGTTAAATCCTAATAAAACCAAACTGCTGCTTTTCTCCCCCACTCACAGGTATGCCCCTATAACCTTTACATTAAAATCCAACAACAGCACCATTATTTCCCCAGATTCCTCAACCAAACTGTTACGATTTATAATAGATAATAGTCTTAAGTTTGATCTGCATATCAATAAAACTATTAAAACACTTAATAAAAAACTTGGCTCACTGTATAGGATCAAGCCCTTCCTAATGCCATTAGCCAGAACTGTAATTGCTCAGACACACCTACTCTCCACCCTACTCTATGCTTCCCCTCTATTTACAAGCCTCAGCAAAACTGACCTTAATAAACTTTCTAGCAGCTACAATCACATTGCTAGATTCGCTACCGTTGCAGCCTACAGAACTCTTCATTGTCATAACTTAAATCTACTAGGATGGCTTGAACTGCCTAACCTACTTCAGATTAACCAACACATTGTTGCACACAAGATCCTCTACCAACAAGATAATACAACCATACTTAAAAACCTCATCACCCCTACAGTAACCTCAGTGCACTTCGTTCATCTGAAAGACTACTAGATCAAACTCTCAAATCCAACACAGCTGGAGAATCTCCATTTGCTAACTCTGTTGGCAAAACTTGGAATTCTCTTTCTGCTAATCTTACATCTGAACTCTCTCTACCTCAGTTCAAGAAAAGTCTGATTCAGTACTTTAAAAAACAATGGCTATGTCCTTGTCCTAATCCAGACTAACTCTAACCATCACTCGTGTGCACATGGAGTACTTCTGCCTACACTTTATTGTTTCTTAACTTATAAATCCTATGATCTCCTTGGATCTACTACCAAGTTAGCCTACTAGGCATTCAATTCCCTATCATTCTTAAAAACACTGTCTAGAATTTTCCATCTGAGTAAAAATGTAATAATTTGTTTGTGTATCTGTTTTTGTGTTTGTTTACATCTGTGTAAAAATCCTTTTGTTTGTGTTCTGGAAGATTCCATAGCCAAAGTCAGGCTCTGTTCTTGATCAACCTCAAGATACACTATATCCATAAATATGGACCAGTACCTATTCATGCCTTATACATCCTTACTCCCCGTCCATAAATATGGACCAGTACCTATTCATACCTTATACATCCGTACTTCCCGTTATTCACTCACTTCCTTATTTCAACCGATTTATTTCCCCTTTCTTTCCAAATATACCATAACCCTGTTTTTTTTCTCTCACTTCATAGTACAACTCCTGTTTGTATTATACTAACTTACCTTCAATTTCTCTAAACTGGCTAAAATATTCCTAAATATTAAATCATTGTTATATATGTTGTATCTACTTTTAACCAATGTTATCACATTATATCCAGCTGTGTGAGGTTCCTGAGTTTGAGAGGGTGGCCTGTAACCTGGTACAAACTGCCGAGCAGCCTTGCCTACAGTTAATTGCACGTGGATGGCCTCCGATGCATCGTGTGTTGCCACCAACCTTGAGGTGAGGGTGGCCTTGATGAATATGGACACCCACCCTCCTTCCCTGGTGTCGTCTGGATTTTGGGGCCGGAACGCATGATATGAGGTAACACCTGATACTGCCGGGGTGCTGTCAGGAGCCCTGAACCAGGTTACAGTCACAGCACAGACATCGATGTTCTCCATACTGAGAAGGGCTTCAAGTGCGTGCATCTTGAGGTTGAGATGTCTGGCATTGAGCAGCATTACCCTTAGTTTATTTCCTTCTTTGTGTTATAGGGTGGTAGGGTTAGAATCTGAGCCTTGCCTAAAAAAGGCACAATGGGGGTGGCAAGAGCCCTAGCCAAATTCTGGAAGCCCAGGGGTGACAGGTGCAAGCCATCCCCTGCGAATCAGCGTGGCTTGTCCAGCATGTCATCCCAGGCAGATGGACATTGGATCCCCTTTGAATGACACCATAGATTAAGCCAATTATTACAGCTGGTCATCTTGTCTCTGTATTGTGGCATCATTCTTGGTGAAGGTAGGATACTGCTCAAGGTCAGGGTCATACCTGCCTGGGCTACATAATCAGAGAGCTCCTCTATGTCTCTGTTCATGTAGTCCAGGGAGGTACATCTCAGGTCGTTCACACCAGCATGGACAATGACTGAGTCATACTTGTACTTGCAGTTGAGTGACCTGAGTGCTTGCATTATGTGGTGGATTCCAGCGCCCAATAGGCAGCTTACTGTGACCTTCTCCTTACTAAATCTGGTGAGCGGGACGTCAGTGTGTCTGACGATGGAGTCACCTATGACGGGTGTGTCTGGCATTGTGTTTGGCCTTAAGGGCTGTGAATGTTTGGCACACTGACTCTGTGGTCTATGTGTTGCATGTGCTGTGCCCTGTGGAGGCAGTTGTTTGGGTGTCTGCTTTGGTAGCCTCTGCTGTTATGGTAGATCTGTGATCAGAGGCTCCGAGTATGTCTTTATGTGTTTATGTGTATGATTTGAAGTTGTGATAGTGCTATGTGAGACTGGGTTTGTAGTGTGTGTGGTCACCTTCTCCTCCTCTCTGGTCCTGCCAGTCCTATGTTGCGAGAGCTCAGCCTCCAGTTTGGCTATATAGTTGCATCTCTGGCATGCATTTGTGTTTTGTGGGAGAAGGACAGGGTTGTCTGTGTACATGAGTCAATTGTAACATTGCCTCAATATTCCCAGGTTCACCAGCTGAGCAGGAGAGGACACTAGCAACTGATCCCTTGACATGCTAGAAGGAATAGACAAAAAACTGTTGGAAGACAGGAAGATATCAAGCCCCCCAAACCACATTATATTGCTTGACTGACAATACCTACACATACACCATAGTTTCATAGTTTCATAGTTTACTACTAGGCTATCTGCCCTAGTGCATTTATAAGCCTAGCCATAGTGATGTGGCTATTGCCACCACTTATAGTGGTAATAAGTGTACAGAATAGATTCCGAATATTGTGCCTCTCACTTAGTAGTGACACATTATGACCCCTGTACATAATTGAATACCTTGACTGTGCCTCTGTCTAGTAGTGACACAGGGAGGACCCCTGGGGTAAAACTACAATCCCACATCCAGTTGTCCAGACTTCTCTTGAAGAGAGTCAGTGAGGGACTCTGTCTAACATGAACTGGGATACTCTGCTAGAGTGTGAGAAGCCTCTGAGTTATGACTCTGTCCCTCCAGCATGTCCTATACATGTATGTGCTGAGGTTCAAATCTTCAGCTCCCATGGTTCTGGTGGAGTTGGATTGCTTGCAGTGGAGCATGTCCACCACATCCTGATTGGACATGGTCTTGTATGTCAGGCATAGGTCACCTGTAAATATGCGGTATGCCACTGAATAAAGCTGGATTTCCTTTAGTCTGGAAGCATATGACATGTGTTGTAGACCCCTGATCTCCTTGGTAAGGTACTTTTGGGGTCTCTCCAGCTGTTGCAAGTGCTGGGTGAGGTACATACCAAATGGGGCTTTGTATTCAATCATGGGCCTGATAAGGGAGAAGTATAATGGTACAATGACCTCCTGTGATCTGGATGGAAAACCCTTCATGATAAGGTGGGCAAGATAGAAAGTCTTTCTAACCACTTTGGCAACATGGGTGTCAAACGAGATGTCACTATCTACATGTGTCCCCAGGTGTCTGATTTGTATTCTGTGCTCAGTGGGTTGCTGTCTATGTATTGATTTGTGGGTACTTTGTTCCTCCCAAAGGGGATGACTACACATCAGTTGCAGTCAGTTTCAGGCCATGATTCCGGCACCAGCTATCTGTCGTTGTGACGGCATTCTGTAGGATGTGTGTGCCGGCTGATGTATTCACTTAGGTTGCAGTCAGCTGCAAACTTTGTCAGCCACAACCCTCCTATGTTTGCTTTCACATCTGAAAAGTAAATGCCAAATAAGAGGGGTCCCAGGGCAGATCTTTGTGGGACACCAGTTGTGACTGGCTTTGAATCTGACAAGGCACCTGCAATGTCAACTTTATGGGTTCTGTTTCTTAGCCGTTTTGCAAACTATCCTGTGACATATGATGTTATAGTTCAGCTGTTGAGCTTGTCTATGATGCCTGCGTGGGGTATTGTGTCAAAGGCCCTAGCCAAGTGCAGGTAGGCTGTGTGGACCGTGTAGCCCTCATCAATGGCCCTACTGACAGTATCAAAATAGTCAACTAGGTGCAAAAGGCAGGATCTGCCCTGTACAAAGCTGAACTGGGTGGGATCAAGGGTCTGTAGGTCACCGATGTCTCTGTTTAAGAGCTCCATAATGACTCTTTCCATAGCTTTGCAGACAAGGCTGGTTAAGCTTGTGTGGTGGTAGTTGCCATGGTCTGTGGAGGCATCTCCTTTGTGGAGTCGGACCACTGTTGCTGTACGCCAGTGTTCAGGTACATATCCTGTAGCAAGGCTAAGGTTAAATAGCATTTGTATATACGGGTTTAGCTCCTTCTGGAGTTCACATAGCATGCAACTGGGGATGCCATCAGGTCCCATTGATGCTGTGTTCTTGTCTTTGCTGAGTGCAGCTCTCACATGGACATCTGAGATGACAGTGAGGTTACATTCATCTGTGATAACTATCTTCTGTTGGGGGTGAGGGAGGGGGAAAATTGCACTGAACCTGTCTGCCAGAATGTTGCCAATATCTGTCAGGTCACTGAAATATATGCTGTTGTGTACCAACTCAGAGCATATCTGAGGGTTCCCACCCAGGTGTCTGACATAACTGAAAAAGGCAGTGTGGTTATCTTTATCGTCTTTGGTGTTTATGTCTCAAAGTTGACCTTGGATGTCTTTATGAGAGAATGTAGCTTTTTACTAGTGCTGCTCACAGATGCCTTCCCTTTAGGAGATGTAGCTCAGTCTTGCATTAGTATCCTTCATCTGTTATACAGTTTGTTTATGGCTGGGGTCCACCAGACAGGCTACTTTCCCTTGGTGGAGAGGGTCATGTTATTATTTGTGATTGCATGGTTCATGCTATCTCGGAGATGTCCGTAGAAAGTGTCTGTGAAGGAGTCACCATTGTGTGTTGTGGTTTCCACTGGCCCAGTGGGCTTAACAGATACCATCTCAGTCCAAAGAAGTGTGAAGTCAGCTTTTGAGGTGTTTGTCACTATACTCTTTGTATTATACTAGCACTGACACAAGTGTAGACAATTTCCCAGATTCCATCAAACAAAATGGACATGCAAAATGTAACACTTCCACAAGAGGGGTAAGCATACTGGATGTGATAATCAGAAATATGTGTACTGGATGTCAAGATGAGAAGTGTATCCCTCACTGGTAAGACCAGACCATAGAGTACTCACACTGTAGTTACACATCACGACCCCAGTCCCTGACCAGACTACCACAGTGAAACACATGTATAAAGCATAGCTTGCACCCCTACAAACCAATGTGGAATCCATAAAAAGCCCTGTGCAGGTCCAGAATATGGGACACACTGCAGAACATGTTATACAGGCATACCATGAACACAGCCAAGAGTGCTTTGAGTCTGCAATCACAAACAACAAGACACAATGCCATACACCCAGGCGTCTGGCATGCTGGACACCATAAATTACTAAACCATTGAAGAGAATGAGGAAGCTACCACATGATAGATCAAACATGAAAAGTGAAGTAATCAGTGATCACTAGTATGGCAATAAAATGTGTCCACACATACAATCCACTAAGGCCAGGCAAAACAAGTATAATCTGTGAATCCAGTGGCAATGTGACACCTGTCCCAAGTACACACACAACAACTCACCCCAATAAATACAAATGTATGTGATAGATGCAACCAGGTAGCCAAACCGGGGCTTGAGCACCCCCAAATCAGTACTGTCAAAAGTAGTCAGGAGGACAAGGTAACCACATACACCACAAACCCAGTCCCACATAGACCTACAACGACTATAAACCAAACACATAAACACAAAAACATTCCCAGAGGCCCTAATTACAAACACACAACACCAACACAAGCCTTCAAAGCAGACACCCAATAAAGCAAACCCCAGACATAGCAAATGTAACACATAGTACACAAAGCTGGTGTGCCAAACAGTCACAGGACAGAAGGAGAAACAACATGCCTGATACAGTTGTAATAGGTGACTCCATAGTGAGACATGCTGCTGTCCCAGGGATGGCTTGCACCTGTTACCCATGAGCATCTGGATATTGCCTAAGGCTTTTGCAAACTACAGAGATTCTCCCGTAGTCAAGGCCGAAAAGAGCAACCCACCACCATAGAACACAAAACTGGAAAGAAACAGAAGGGTAATGCTGATCAATGCCAGATGTGTAAACCTCAATATGCATGCTCCTGAGGCCCTCCCCAGTATGGAGAACATTAATGTCTGTCCAGTGATACAAACCTGCTGCAAGCCTCATGACAGCACACCAGCACTACCAGGTAATACCACATATCATGTGTTATGGCCACAAAACCTGTAACAAAACATAAAAGGAGGGTGAGTATCCATATTCAGCACAGACAGCCATACGTCCAGTTAACTGACAATGCTTATGTCATTGCAGTCCACCCATGTGCAACTAACTGTAGGCAAGACTGCTGTACAGTCTGTAGCATGCTACAGACCACACTCTCACACACAGGAATCCCACCCCACTGTCCTGAAGACAGTGGACAGTATGAATGTACCACCAAATACAAAACAAGGTACACACAAATTACCACATAGGTGGTAAACCATTATGTGTGGAAGGAGTAATCAGGGACCTAGTGACACAAGTGGACAGTCACCTGTTATGTGACAGCCACATCGCCAATTTGTCTAGGAAGACTGTCTATATTGGATACTGTATCATGAAAGGATTCACATCTACGTCAACAAAGGTCATTGTCCCCATATACTGTTCCCCTATCAGACCATAATGTAATACAATGCCTCATGTGGGATGTACATTACCTGGCACCTGCAGCAGTTAGAAAGACCTCAAAGGTACCTCAGCAAGAGTCAGAAAGGGTCTCAACTATATCTCATATGCTACCTGGCTGTAGACACCACAGCCGAATGCAGTCACATACTGCCAACACAGAGGCATTGTATGTCTGTTGTACAAGTCCATGTCCAACACAGAAGTAATGGACATGCTCCACCCCAGAAAAATCAAAGCCATCGGAGCTGTGTGAGTCAGAGATGTCAACCTTAACACATAATCAAATAGGATGTGCTGGAGGGACAGATACCTAACCCTGAGTCTCTCCACACCCTGGAACAGAATACCACTACATGTTAGGCAGAGACCCTCACTGACACTCTTCAACAGGAAGTTAGCAAAATGGATGGATAATTGTAGGTGTACACTGGGGTCTTTACTGTGTCATGTCCAGACAGAGGCACAGCTAAGTAAATCATAAGTGGCCATAATATTCACATAGCAAGGGGTGGCAAAAGCCACATGCACTGTGGCTAGGCTTACAAATGCCCTAGGGTGGATAGCCTAGTATGAACCTATGAACCTATTATGATACAAATTGTACAGGGCACTAAGGATAACCCCAAGGCTGCTGCAACTGATGGTAGTAAGTGTGTTGTGAATTCCTGGATATGCTCTGGATCACACAAATATTACAAACAACATACCAAACACACACACGTATTGCCAACATACATCCTGACAGGTGCAGTGCAACCCCCCCCCCTCATAATGCGAAATATCTTTCCCAGCAGACTGCTGCCTCCCTGACATTATGTCAGCCTTACCACAGGATATGTACCCAAAGAGCAGTGTACAACAACAGTGGGTGTTCTCAAGAAAGGTGTCGCCTGAATGGATACTAAAAACAACCACCACAGAATCCTGAGAAGCTTGGTCTGCACAGCTATGGAAAGGAACAGCATGTACTGCAGACATAACGATATTGGGGATCTATTGACACCCGACCCTACCCAGTGTGGGTTTATGACGTGCAGACCCGCCCTAAACATGTGTGACTCAGTTGAAACAGTGATTGAGGTCACTGATGAGGGCAATGTGGTCCACACAGTGTAGCTGGACCTTGCAAAGCCTTCCATACAATACCCTACATGTTCAATATAGATATGCTCACCAGCTTATATATACACCCCAATGTCATTAGAGGGGTTGCAAACCAGACCAATGACAGAACTGACATGGCCAGACATGCTGCAGCCATGTCAGACTACAAACCACATATAACAGGTATCCCACAAAGCTTGGTCCTGGGACCTTCCCTGTCTGGTATATATGCCCCATAGGTACAGGCCAACATGTAAGGACTGTGCCTGAACATGTTTGCAGAGGACTACAAACCGCCTAACATATCTGACACTTCAGCTGACACAAGCATCCCACAAAAGGGCCACATAGAAACAGACAACCGGTGCCATAGCCATGTCAGCATGTGAAATGGAGAAAACTGTATAGTCAACCTCTGTGGATATACAGTAAGTGACCACCAATTACCACATAGGTGTTAACCTATTACATACTTCACATGTAATGACGGACCTGGGTACACAAGGTGATAGATATCCTGCATAGGACAAACATGTGGCTGTAGTGTTAACAGAAACAATCCATATACCAACCTAATCATGAAGGTTATGACATCTAGATAAGGGGAGGTCATTGTGGTTCTGCAGTTATCCTTCATCAGCGTTACAAATGACCACAACAGCCCCTGTGGGGTGTACCTCAGCAGACACCTCCATCAACTGTAAAGTCCACAACAGTACCTTACCAGGAGTATCAAAGAGCTGGAACACATGTAATGTGTTGCCTGATTAAACAGAGTGCAGCTCCACACACTGCCATGCTGGCCACCCAGACGCAAGCTGTGCTTGATGTAGAAAGCCATGTCCAAGCTGGAATCAATGAACATGCTGCACCTTGTACAATCTGAATGGCAGTGAGCTATGCACATGAGGGACCTGAACCCCAGCACTGACATACATAGGACAAGCTGTACTACATTATCCATAACACAGAAGCCACCCCCACGCATAAGTAAACTACCAGTACAGGTTATCCATAGAGTCACTCATTGATTCTCCTCAACAGGAATCTTAATGAGTGGATGGGAGATGGTAGGTTTACCCTGGGTATCAATGTTATGTCACAGGTAGACAGAGGCACAGTATACTAAACAAGACATATATCATGGCAAACTACACTTACAATGTGTCGAAGGACAAACACACTCTCTGACTAGCATTAGAAATGGCCTAGGGCACATCAGTAGTGTTTGCCAATGTACACCTATGTTGTGGAATACACTACTGATGTTGGATGAGGCTGTTGTAAGTAGTTCATATCTGAACATAATGCAACATGGTCAGATAGGTTTATAGGTTCATAGGTTTATACTAGGCTATCTGCCCTAAGGCAGTTATAAGCCCAGCCCAGAGTTTTATGGCATACGCCACCCCTTATATGGAAACAATACTGTGCCCATTAGTTTGTCGTGCCTCTGTCCAGCAGTGACACGGAGATGATCCCCGGGGTAAACCTATGATCTCCCATCCACAGGTAAAGATTCCCCTTGAACAGAGCCAGTGAGGTGCTCTGCCTCACATGGACCGGGATTGTATTCCACAGCATAGGGAGTCTCTGAGTGGTACATCTATCCCTCCAATATGTCCTACTTATATCCCTGCTAAGGTTTAAGTCACTTGCCCTAGTGGTTCTGGTGGATTTGGCGATTTTGAGGTGGAGCATGTCCATTACTTCCTGGTTGGACATGGCCTTGCATGTCAGGCACATGTCACCTCTGAGCAGACGGTATGTGACTGAATAGAGCTGGAGTGTCTTCAATCTGGCAGCATATGACAGATGTTGGAGACCCTTTATCCTTTTGGTGTGGGACTTTTGGGGTCTCTCCAATTGCTGCAGATGTTGGGTGAGATACATCCAGAATGGGGCATTGTACTCGATCATTGGTCTGATAAGTGAAGAGTACAGGGGAACAATGACCTCACTAGATCTGGATGTGAATCCCTTCCTGATCAGGTGGGCAATGTCGAAGGTCTTTCTAGCCACGTTAGCAATGTGAGTGTCAGGAGAAAGGCCACTGTTAACCTGGGTCCCCAGGTCCATGATAACCTCCTCTGTGCTTACAGGATTGCCACCCTATATGGTAGCTTGGGGTTACCTTGCTTTTCCCGAAGGGTATGACTATACATGTTTTGGCATTTACCGTCAGCCCATGGCTCTGGCACCAGCTATCAGTGTCCGTGAGTCCCTTCTGAAGGATATCCGTGTCTGATGCACTGTCCAGTATGGCGCCCAGTTTGCAGTCATCTGCAAACCTTGTCAGCCAAAGTCCTCCCATGTTGGCCTGTACCTCTGAGAAGTAGATGACGAACAATAGAGGGCCAAGGACTGAGCCCTGTGGGACACCACCTGTGACCGGCTTGGAGTCTGACATAGCGCCAGCAACTCTAACCCTGTGGGTCCTGTCCTTAAGCCAGTTTGCAACCCATCTTGTGACATATGGGTTTACATTTAGGTTGGTAGGTTTTTCTACAATACCCGAGTGGGGTATTGTGTCAAAAGCCTTTGCAAGGTCAAGATAGGCTGTATGGACTGCCCTTCCCTCAGCAATGGCCTTAGTGACTGTTTTGAAGAAGTCAACCAAGTTCAAAAGGCATGATCTGCCCTTGACCAAGCCAAACTGGGACGGGTCCAATGTCTGCATGTCCCCTATATCTTTGTTTATGAGCTCCATTATGATCCTCTCCATAGCTTTGCAGACTAGACTTGTTAAGCTTATGGGGTGATAATTACCAGGGTCCGTAGAGGCACCACCTTTGTGCAGATGTGCACAACTGGACCCTAACCAGGCTGTTGTGCACACTATGGAAATGTAAAGCAGTGATGGGACTAAAGCCCAGGATACTGTCCACCACAGTGAAAGTACTGAACCACTACACTATACAGTACTACAGTGTTAGGTCAGTATGAATGGATGTTGACAATTGTATGCAAAGTATCCCATGCAAAACCTGCAGGCACAGTATAATCCCTGTTGTGTTCACACAAAAAGCATTTGGACAGTAACTACACAACATGGCACAGAATACATAACCATAAACTGGAGATATTTGTTGAAGGTCACACTCATCCACAAATATGATGGGCTGCAGAGTTCAACATATGGAAAGCTCACTCTGGGCATGCTCACACACTTAGATAAATGAGACATCTTTCACACAACATGCCATGGGAAGGCTGAACTGGGCATGCTCACACACTTGGTCCAAATGTTACTCCTAGCAACTGTGAAAACACACCAGAGGATGCTCATTCCCCTTTCTAGACACTGATCATGTCAGCACCCTATAAGTATATCAGGAGAAAAAGAATCTCCCAGTAATCTGAATAGCGCGCTCTGCTAATGCATCTGTCTCTAGTGTCATAACATAGTTAGGTAGGGGTTTGAATCCAGCAGGTGGCAAGTGTGTGTGAAGGGGGGGTAAGTGTGTGTGTATGAAAAAAACATCCCTTTTGGCAACTGTGAAAACACACCACAGGATGCTCATTCCACTTTCTAAACTCTGATGATGTCAGCACCCTATAAGTATATCCGGGGAAAAGCCATCTCCCAGTAATGCGAATAGCGCGCTCTGCTAATGCATCCGTCTCTAGTGTCATAACATAGTTAGGTAGGGGTTTGAATCCAGTAAGTGTGTATGAAAGAAACATCCCTTTTGGCAACTGTGAAAACACACCACAGGATGCTCATTCCACTTTCTAAACTCTGATGATGTCAGCACCCTATAAGTATATCAGGAGAAAAGAAATCTTCCCGTAATCCGAATAGCGCGCTCTGCTAATGTATCCATCTCAAGAGTCATAACGTAGTTAGGTAGGGGTTTGAATCCAGCAGGTGTGAAGGGGGGCAAGTGTGTATGTAAAGAACATCCTTTTTGGCAACTGTGAAAACATACCACAGGATGCTCATTCCCCTTTCTAAACTCTGATGATGTCAGCACCCTATAAGTATATCAGGAGAAAAGAAATCTCCAAGTAATGGGAATAGCATGCTCTGCTAATGCATCCGTCTTTAGTGTCGTAACATCGTTAGGTAGGGGTTTGAATCCAGCAAGTGTGTGTAAAGGGGGGTAAGTGTGTTTGAAAGAAATCCCCCTTTTGGCAACTGGGAAAACACACTACAGGATGCACATACCCCTTTCTAAACAATATCACAATTATTTATGGCTTTTGATTACAGACATGTCACGTGTGTTTTGCCCACACAGAATGCCCATGTGTGCGGGTTGTCTCTCACAATAATGCATGACATTGATTAAACCAGTTATGGCAATGCACACATGGTGTATGTGTGTGCCAAATACACATATGTACCTGTGACCTTCAATAGTTACCATGTGTGATGCCTGCCACATGTGAATACATGGTATTTGCACAGGGTAACATTATGACTGTGGTCTTCTGTGCAGGTACTGCATGTGGGATGTGTATATACAGTGTGAGATGTAGATGCTATCAGCCTAGTAGTGAGGGATACACACCTGGTCTGGGGCATATAGTCTACATGTTGTTGATGAACAGGTGCTGCATGTTTTCACCTGTTGTGGGAGTGGTAAGACGTTGTTCCATAGCAATGCAGTGACCGTATGCTAAGAACTGTTCAGCTAGGGTGTTGTAGCTACAGTAATTCATTAGCATTCAGTAATATGTCAGCATCCCTGGTGAGGGTCTGATGCCAACCAAGGTCAGGGTTCTACCAGCCTGTGTCACTTGCTCAGTGATCCCTTCCATGTTCCCTATCATGTATCCCAGTGAGGGACATCACACATCAGCTGTAGTGGCATGGACAATGACTGAGTCATATGTGTCCATGCATCTGACTGACCTGTATGCTTGTGTTATGTGGTGGACCATAGTGCCCCATGAGCATATCACTGTGACCTTCACCTTGTCCAGCCTGGTGAGCATGTCCTCACTGTACTGGACAATTAAAGTACCTAACACAACTGCAGCAGTAGTGTTGTATAGCTGTACAGACTGTGCTTGTTTGGCACACAGGATTTGTGTGCTATGTGTTATGCGTGCTGTGTGCAGGCCTAACATATGCCTGTGTGCCAGCTGCAGAGGTGTCTGCCAGTCATGCAGGATGCTATCCTTAGGCTCCACGAATGGCCCGGTGTGTTTCCGTGCTTGTATTGCTGTCAGTATAGGTCCACATCAGACTGGTATTGCAGTCACTGTAGTATTTCATGCCACCTGACAGGTTATGCCAGTACTGGGTTCAGAGTGCTTAGTCCACAGTTTGGCCATGTGTTTCCATCTCATACATGTGTTGTACATCCATGGGTAGGGGATAGGGTTGACTGTGCACATGTGGCAGCTGAGACATTACTACATGACTCACATATTCCACAACTGTACCATAGAGGTGGCTGACAACTGACCTTTGCACATGCTACCATAGTATTGAGATTGCATTGGTGATTAACAGCACATAGGGCCAATGGTGAACAAGATACATAGGTCCATAGGTTCATACAAGGATATCTACCCTAGGGAATTTATACACCTACCAGAATGTGTGTGGCTTTCACCATGCATTGTAAATCTATCTTGCTATGCCCTATTCCAGGGTTAGTATACTGTGCCTCTGCCTAACAGTGACACATAAGTGATACCCAGGGTAAACCTACAATGTCACATCCAGTCATTAATATCACTCTTGAAGATAGTCACTGAGTGACTCTGCCTAACCTCTATTGGGATAATATTCCAGAATGAAGGGAGCCTCTGAGTTATGAATGTGTCCCTCCAGCATGTGCTATGTATATCACTCCTGAGGTTCAAGTCTTTCCAGCGTGTATCCTGATGGGATCTGGATATTCTGAGGTGCAGCATGGCCATTAAGTCAGGGTTTGACATGGCTTTATATGTCAGGCACAGATTGCCTATGAAGAGGCAGTATGCCACTGAGTAGAGCTGCTGTCTCTTTAACCAGTCAGTATGTGGCATCTGTTTGAGCCCTTTGATCCTCTTGTTGAGGTACGTATGTGGTCTTTCCAGTTGCTGCAGGTGTCTGGTAAGGTGCATGCCAACAGGGTCATTGTAGTCAATTATGGTCATGATGAGGGATGAGTAAAGAGGCACAATGTCCTCCCCTGATCTATATGTGAATCCCATCATGATGATGTGGCCCATATAAAATGTTTTCCTAACCACTTTGTCCATGTTGTTGTCAAATGGTAGAATGGTATCAACCTGTGTACCCCAAGGTCCATAGGTTCATAGGTTCATAGGTTTATACTAGGCTATCTGCCCTAAGGCATTTATAAGCCTAGCCCAAAGTTTTGTGGCTTACGCCACCCCTTATGTTAAAAAATACTGTGCCCATTAGTTTGTTGTGCCTCTGTCCAGCAGTGACACAGAGATGATTCCTGGGGTAAACCTATGATCTCCCATCCACCGGTCAAGATTTCTCTTGAACAGAGCCAGCGAGGTGCTCTGCCTCACATGGACCGGGATTTTATTCCACAGCATAGGGAGTCTCTGGGTGACAAATCTATCCCTCCAGCATGTCCTATTTATATCCGTGCTAAGGTTTAAGTCGCTTGCTCTAGTGGATCTGGTAGATTTGGATTTTTGAGGTGGAGCATGTCCATTAATTCCGGGTTGGACATGGCCTTGTATGTCAGGCACAGGTCACCTCTGAGCAGGCAGTATGCGACTGAATAGAGCTGGAGTTTCTTCAGTCTGGCAGCATATGACAGATTTTGGAGTCCCTTTATCCTTTTGGTGAGGAACTTTTGGGGTCTCTCCAATTGTTGCAGGTGTCGGGTGAGATACATCCTGAATGGGGCATTGTACTCGATCATTGGTCTGATAAGTGAAGAGTACAGGGGAACAATGACCTCATTTGATCTGGATGTGAATCCCTTCATGATCAGGTGGGCAATGTAGAAGGTCTTTCTAACCACTTTAGCAATGTGAGTGTCAAAAGAAAGGCCACTGTCAACCTCGGTCCCCAGGTCCCTGATAACCTCTTCTGTGCTTAATGGATTGCCACCTATATGGTAGCTTGGGGTTACCTTGTTTTTCCCGAAGGGTATGACTATACATTTTTTGGCATTTAACTTCAGGCCATGGCTCTGGCACCAGTTATCAGTTTCCGTGAGACCCCTCTGAAGGATATCTGTTTCTGATGTACTTTTCACTATGGCGCCCAGTTTGCAGTCATCTGCAAACTTTGTCAGCCATAGTCCTCCTATGTTTGCCTGTACTTCTGAGAAGTAGATGCCGAACAACAGGGGGCCAGGACTGAGCCCTGTGGGACACCACTTGTGACCGGCTTGGAGTCTGACATGGCGCCAGCAACTCTAACCCTGTGGGTTCTGTCCTTTAGCCAGTTTGCAACCCATCTTGTGACATATGGGTTTACATTTAAGCTGGTAAGTTTCTCTATAATACCCGAGTGGGGTATTGTGTCGAAAGCTTTTGCAAGGTCAAGGTAGGCTGTATGGACTGCCTTTCCCTCATCAATGGCCTTGGTGACTGTTTCGAAGAAGTTGACCAAGTTCAAAAGGCATGATCTGCCCTTGACAAAGCCAAACTGGGTCGGGTCCAATGTCTTCAAGTCCCCTATGTCTTTATTTATGAGTTCCATTATGATCCTCTCCATAGCTTTGCAGACCAGGCTTGTTAAGCTTATGGGGCGGTAATTACCAGGGTCCGTAGAGGCACTGCCTTTGTGGAGTGGGACCACAGTTGCCGTACGCCACTCCTTGGGCACGTATCCTGTGGTAAGGCTAAGATTAAACAGCTGCCTTATATGCGGGTTTAGTTCCTCGTTGAGTTTGTGTAGCACACAGCCGGGGACACCATCCGGTCCCATTGATGCTGTGTTTTAGCTTTAGAGAGCAGCTTTCACCTGTGCATTTGAGATGTCTGGGAGGCTACACTCCTCTGGGATAGTTATCTCTCCTTTTGGGGGGGAGAGGGGGGTGAAGTTTGCACTGAACCTGTCTGCCAGTATGTTGGCAATGTCTGTGGGTTCAGTGATTTTTGTATCATTTTGGACTAATTCTGTGCATATCTGGGAGTTTCCACCCAGGTTTCTAACATAGCTGAAGAAGGCCTTATGATTGTCTTTTGAATCCATGGCAATTTTTCTCTCAAAGTTGGCCTTGGATGATTTTATGAGTGCTCGTATTTTTTTATAATTCCTTCATCTGCACTTAATGGATTAACACATATGTGGTACTTTGTGGTCACTTTGTGTTTGACAAAGGGGATGACTATACGCTTTTTGGCATTCAGCTTGAGGCCATGGCTGTGGCATAAGTCGTGTGTTTGCAAGAGGCCCTTTTGGAGGATGCGTGTGTTAGCTGGAGAGTTGATTATGGCGTCTGGTTTGCAGTCATCTGCAACTTGCTCAGCCACAGTACTTCCATGTTGGCCTGTACCTCTGATAAATATATAATGAACATGACAGATCCCAGGGCTGAGCCTTGTGGGACACCACTTGTAACTGGTTTTGAGGCTGACATGGCTCCAGCGATTCTAACCATGTGTGTTCTGCCCTTGAGCCACTGTGCAATAACCATAGTGACATAGGGGTTAATATGTACACTGGTGAGCTTCCCTAGAATGCACAAGTGGGGTATTGTATCAAGGGCTTATGCAAGGTCCAGGTAGGCTGTGTAGACCTCCTTCCCCTTGACAGTGGCCTTGGTGACTGTTTCAAAGAAATCAAACAGGTTTGAGAGGTAGGATCTGCCATTAACAAAGCCAAACTGTGTATGGTGACATGTCTGTAGGTCCCCAATATCTATATATATGAGGTTCATGATGATCCTTGCCATAGCTTTGCAGACCAAGCTATTCAGATGTATGGGGCGAATAGTGTCCAGGATCCGTTAAGGCACCACCTGAATGTAGAGGGACCACTGTTGCTGTACGCCACTCTTTGGCCACATATCGTGTAGTGAGGCTGGGATTGAACAGTAGTGTTATGTCTGGGTGTAGCTCTTCTTGGGGTTCATGTAGGACACAGCCTGGGACACTGTCTGGTCCCATTGATGCAGTGTTTATTGCTTTGGAGAGGGCAGCTCTTACCTGAGCATCTGGGATGTCAGGGGGGGCAGCACTCTGCTGGGAGACATATTTGCCCTTTTGGTGTGGTGGGGGGAGAAGGTAGCAGTGAACCTGTCCACTAGGATGATGGCAATGTCTGTGTGTTTGGTACTTATGTGACATCTTGGACTACCTCTGAGCATATCTGGGTATTACCACCCAGGTTCCTAACATAACTACAGAAAGCCTTGTGATTATCCTCAGTGTCTTGTGGAATCTTCTCTCAAAGATGGCCTTAGACAATCTTATGAGTGCCTGTAGTTGTCTTCTAATACTCATCAGTGATGCCTTCACATTTTGGGAGTTTGTTGTATCATGTAGTGGCTTCATCCTTCTATTGTATAGTTTGTTTATGGCTGGTGTCCAGCACACAGGACGTCTGCCTTTGGAGGATTGGGTCTTGCTTTCATATGTGATTGCATGATCCATGCATTCCTGAATGTGTCCATAGAATGCCTTTATACAGGTATCTGCAGTCTGGTCCATATTTTCAACAGGCCTGGGGCTTTGAAGGTTTACACATCATTTATGAGGGGTGTGAACATGCTTGACATGAGCTGTTGACTGACATCCCGCCTCCAGACTGAGCAAGGTGAGGGTCACATTTAGCTACCTGTCGGGTGATAGAATGTGCCACATAACACAAGCACACAGGTCACTCCACAGCAAGTACAAGTATGAGGCAGTCATTGTCCATGCTGGTGTGAACAACCTGAGACGTACCTCCCTGGACCACATGGAAAGAGACACAGAGGAGCTCTTACAGCACCCTCTCAAACTCAGGACTCCCACACAGCCTTCATGCTGACACTGGAGAGTATAGATTTCTCTGCAAACACCATCATACTGGGTGACGTCAGCTACCCAAACATAATCTGTGAACATTACTCAAGCCACAATACCCAAGCTCTAGGGTTCCCATAGTTCAGACACTCTTTAGCTATGGAACAGGTAGTCAACTTTCCCACAAGAGGGGCAGATATACTAGACCTGCCCCGGGATTCATGAACCTTGCGCCAGGCGCACGCATGGCGTAGGCGCCACAATGCCAGACATGGCCGCCGAGCAATTCAGGTACAATCCAATTCCACGTGCACTACCGGCGTGCGCCTGAGTTGCGCCGCCACCAGCGTAGGTATGTTAAACACCCCATGTGCGGTGTTGCACCATGCAAATGAAGGCATGTAGCGATTCACGAAGTGGCGCAGGCGTAGCATAAGGGCACGGTAATGTAAACCAATAAAAACGGTTTACATATATCCAAACATGACATAGGAGTAACGGAAGGCTGCCAACGTCAGGTGTCATACCGGTGCAACATGCCAATGGCGAAAGACACCGAGAATGTCAAAAGAAAACATGCAGAAAATGGAAATAACGACATAAATGGTATGTACGCAGAAACCACAGCAGAACCCCAGGACATGTCCGCGGAAGGTGCGGAACAATGAAATAATATGACAATGTCATAAAAGAGCAGTATAATACACATCAGCTTCACAGCCACAATACACCATAGTATGCATGGAAAGCCACAACCACAGCCCAAGGGTTGCCAAGGAGTGGCGGTGTCCGGCGCCGTAACCATGTATTACTAGTCAATGCCATGCAAATGAGGCAGATAATACTGAATCGCAAAACCCCCGGCGGCGTTAGGCTGCACCAAACGGCGCAGCGGTAATACACAGTGGCCTAGAGAATACATGTCAATCGCAGAGGGGTGTGCCACTGTAGGAGGAAGCACATTGGAGCCCAGCAAACATGGGCTGTACAATGCACATCACAGCATCAGGACCGGCGTGTGAGGAAATAGATGCGCTGAGAGTACACAATGCACGCACAGATGCATGTGCACGAGGATGACTACGTTCCCCAACCCAGTCATGTGACGGCTGCCCCGTCAACAACCACAGATACAGGAAGGTGATGCGGAGAATATGAGGAAATGCAGAAGCAGTGTAATTGGAGTCGTAATGAGCAATCAACACCAATCAACCCACGAAGGGCAATCGGCGGCAGCTGACAACTCTGCATGCAGAATCCCGCAAAACAGGAAAGGGGAGACATAGGAATGCAAAGAAAGTAGGGGATGTAGCAGAATTGCAAAGAGTGAAGAACCGATACAGCACAGCCAAGTAGAGAGGTAGCATAACGCGGCTTGAGACAAATGCATGATATGCCATGTGTCTTCAGGATGCACTCCAGGCAATAGTAGGTGCAACGTGCAGAAACAGTAAGGTAAGGTGTACAGCTAAACCAATGCAGGCAAGTGTAATGTAACACCAAAGGCTACAGCGTTGCAGTGCCAACGGTAAAACACGAAAGATAATCCACAGATACGGCCACACAGACACACCCAATGACATCACCGGGTGTACAGCACAACAGTATAAAGTGTGAATGCACACAACACACAGCGCGTATTCCCAAACGCTGCACTTTAGGGTGTAAACACACTGGGAACTTTTAAAATGTATATGTTGGGTGCCGCCGTGGCCGTGATGCATCGGCATGTGTCAGAGACAGACAGAGTTGTGGAGGAGGGTGCCGACAACTACTGTAGGCCTCAGAGGAGAAGGAGAGTGTTCAGACCAAGGGTGACCTACCAGGGGCTCCAAGACCTGGAGATAGTAGAGCGTTACAGGGTGGACAGGGACACGTTACAGCAAATAGTGGAGCTGTGCCGGCCACGCCTGAGAACAAGAGACAACAGAGGGGAGCCCATCCCAGTGGACACAAAGGTATGTGTAAGCTTGCGAATACTGGCAACAGGTACCTTTCAAAGGCCAACCGGGGATATAATGGGTATCTCACAGGCATCAGCATCCAGGGTACTACACCAGTTTCTGGATGCCATGTTACAACATGCCCATGAGTATATATACTTCCCCAGATCTCAGGAGGAGTTGGCTAGCAATATGCGCCACTTCCGCTGTGTGGCACAATACCCGGAGGTACTGGGTGCGATAGACTGTACGCATATAGAAATCAAGTCACCACCCGGGGAGCAGGGTAGATGCTACATAAACTGCAAGGGATTCCCCACCATCAATTGCCAGGTCGTGTGCAATGCGCAGGGTATTATCATGGATGTGTGTGCTGGCAGCCCTGGAAGCTACCATGACTCCCATATCTGGCATGCCTCACAGCTGTATCAGGTATTGCGCCAGAGGGACATCACAAGGTCACCTTGTGGG
>NC_056750.1:70866608-71055312 GCF_019279795.1 Protopterus annectens | reverse complement strand
AAAGTGCTAATGTCCAAGGTTGCAGAAGTGTAAACCTTCTTACCCCATCTATCCAGCGCCCTGGAGTCTCTATCAGAAGGGGTAGGATTTTAGCAGTAGAAGCCTTAATGCCCTAGGGCCCCTGTGAAATGGTCTCTGGATCCGTAATAGGATTTTTAAAAAGGAACTTGTGTGACTCAGGGACCCTGTAGTATCTGTCTGGTTTTCTGGGAGCAGGAGGCAAGGGATCAGGGGCCAAATTAGATTCCGAAAAAGCATCATCAACAATGTCTAGTACAGGAGGAATACCTAAAGGTCTATGCTGAGGTAGGAGTAAGAAATCCCTAAGCCTCTTTTTTGAATCAGAAAAACCTTGGCTTTCCCAGAGAAAATGCTCCTTAGAGTATGTAAGGTTTCCTCAAAAGAAAAATCCTGTAGAGGGGAAGCAGAGGGAATGGAGTCCTCTGCATCAGAATCCTCATAAGTAGAGAAGGGCAAATCCAGATCATCAGAAGAATTAGAAAAACAGAATACTGGTCAGAAGATTCATAAACCACTCAGTCCTAGGCCTCTTAGAAAGTGGGGGTTGGCTACCCCTGATTAGAGTTATTAGATCTTCAGCCATTCTTATCATTTGTTTTTTGGGCATAGAGGCCTGAGCATGTGGCCTGGGCGTCGTTTTTTTAGGCATGGTTCGAGATTTAGGCCTAAGAGAAGAAGGAGGTGTCGGTTTAATATGCAAGTCCGTAGGCCTGAATGCACCTTCAGAAGCCGGTGCCTGCACAGCGGCTCCGGACCCATCCAAGGTAGAGACATCCGCGGGTTCCATAGTTGAAGCATCTCACGGCATACCAGACTCCAAATGGGTCTCAGTAGAAGCTTGCGAATCAGAAGTAGCGGGTATCAGGGGCTGCGAAAGCGCCTGAGTACTGGCGCTCAGTGGCCTGTTTCTGTCTTTATCTTTGCATTTTTTGGAAACCCGGTAGCCGGATGGCTAATGGACAGCATTTCTGGATAATTAAACCAAGAACCAAAATATTCAGAGGCGAAAATGTACCGACAATGGATAGTGAGCTGATTAAATAAGTGAACTGATCGAAGGAAGGACACTGAGGAAACTCGGAGCTATAATATATAACATTAAGTATCCTGTTTTTTGTTTATTTTGTTCTTTATTTCTTTTATTTATAGCACTTTGTGTACTGTGTATTTTTCTAGCTAGTTTCACTGTGAGTGAGGTATTAACTGGAAATTGTCCACTTTTACTAAGCATCTGTTGGGTTGTTTGTTTCTGATAACTGGTTACAGTAAACTCTTTTTTTCTAGAGGCTCCTTTAGCTGTTTAAAACTTTCATTTAAAGGCTCACTGCTGCTTTTCAGCTGTGAAACATTTCTGCAGTTTGTTCTAAGTAGTGGGGATATTTGTAGCATTTCCATATTCAGGCTTGTATTTGGGGGCCTAGTGTTTGTGGAGGCTGTGTGTCTGAGCACATATTCAGGGACATTGGTTTGGCCAAAGCCATCAGGCATTCCTGAGAGAGAGAATTGTTTGAGGTCATTGGCTGACTGAGGTCACCTGGACTACAGCATTGACTAAGCACCTCATTGGTTCTTTTGAGATTTCTTTTTTAAAAGCTGTCTCAGGTTTCAACTTTCTGTTACCGAAGAAGTTCAGTTGTGAATGCTCTGCCATTTCACAGTGAATTGATCAAAGGAAGGACACTGAGGAAACTCGGAGCTATAATATACAACATTAAAGTATCCTGTTTTTTGTTTATTTTGTTCTTTATTTCTTTGTTGTTTATAGCACTTTGTGTACTGTGTATTTTTTCTAGCTAGTTTCACTGTGTGTGAGGTATTAACTGGAAATTGTCCACTTTTATTAAGCATCTGTTGGGTTGTTTGTTTCTGATAACTGGTTACAGTAAACTTTTTTTCTAGAGGCTCTTTTAGCTGTTTAAAACTTTCATTTAAAGGCTCACTGCTGCTTTTCAGCTGTGAGATACATTTTTGCAGTTTATTTCTTACCCTCCCTCCCTGCTGGTATAGTGTTTTTATAGTTGGTGGCTTTGCAGTTGCCTGCCCCTAGTGTAAATTTGATCTGGGACCCTCCTCCCAGTCTAGTGTCATTACCTCATTCTACCCAGTACAGGGAGAACATTTGAGAAGGCCAATCAGCTTAGTTTCGGCTACTCCTTTCTCACTTTCCTTTCTCTCTTTCCACTAAAAAAAAATATATATCTGCTTTTACTGTATTTGTGTTTTTTCTTACTTTATTTTGCTTTTGCGTCATCTTAAAAGTACTCAATTGTATTTACCACTGCTTGGTGTAACTTATTCTAAGCCTTTTAGTTTAAGCACTTGGGCTTTAGACCAGTTGTTTTACATTAGGAAGGTTTGTGGTCTGCACTGTAGTGGCAGAACAGGTAGCTTACATCCTTCTAAGTTGGGAACTGCTGATTGAGGGCTCAGTGTCTGTTATTCTAAAAGTGTATTAGTTCTGATTTAAACACCTGGGCTTCAGGCCAGTTATTTTACATTAAGAAGGCTCATGGTCTGCACTCTTCTGGGAGAAGAGGCTGGACTCTGCCCTTCTGAGCTGGGAATTTCTGGTTAAAGGCTTGTAGTGCTTGCATATTTTAACTATTTCTTACTGTAACTGGTACACCTTGTTTGCTGTAGCACAGACTAGATCCAGGCCTGCTGAATCTAGCTTTGTTTGTATGCTTGTTGTTTGTTTGCTTGTTATTTCCCTGAAAAGCTAATTCCACCTAAACCGCGGCTTTTCAGCGCTTCTGTGGATCCCTAGTGATATCTGCATTGCTTACTGTACTTATTTCCTTGTTTCACTTGAAAGAAAATTACTGTTTGTCATTTTTGCATTTAAGTTACCTGGCACTTGCTCACTAAAGCAATTATATAAGTCAGCACTAAAAATTAAAAGCACTACACCCTCTCAAACTCCCCCTGGAGTACCTTGCTCCACATTGGCCATTTTTTTCAATTATAAAGAAATTCCCATTATTATTTATTTATTTATTTTATTTATTTTATTTATTTTACATTTGTTAACCGGGCTAGTCTGGCTGGATACATGTCCATTTTCAGCAGAGGCCCGAGGAGAAAAGCTCCACTATCATGCTATAACTTTACACATTAAAAAGATACTACTAATAAAATATAAATAAAACAATAATCAATCAAAGATGACATAAGAAAAACAAAGTAAAATCGATTATACAGTATTACTAGGCTTGAGTGGCTCAATACATGTATATTTTTTGCAGAGGGCTTGGAGGAAAGCTCCTGTATTATACTAGAAACTTTATATTTTTCAAAAAATCACTAGAGCAGAAAAGATACAAACATTACAAAAAGCAAGATACAATTTAAAATCCAGAGTTGAGTATGAGAGCAGGTAGTGTAACGGTTATCAGTCAGGATTCAAGCATGGGCATAGCCAGTGATTTTGCAAATGAATTCTAATCTGTTTTTTGAAAAGGTGACATGAGGCTAGGAGGTAAGTTCAGTGGGAAGTTTATTCCAATATGATCCGATAGCGTTTGCAAATAAGGAGTCACCTGCTTTATTATGAGATTTGATAGTAGTTACTAGGAGCTTGTTGGCTGATCGAAGTGAGGTAAGATTTTTATAAGGTGTGATAAGGTTTTTCAGTATGGGTGTGTTGGAAGGGTAATTTAGAATTTTAAAAGTGATGATAAATTGCTGCAGGAGTATTAGGTTAGGAAGTTCAAGCCAGTTGAGTTTCTTTAAGTTAAGACAGTGATGAGTATGCGGAAAGGAGAGCCAGTTGCAAATCTGGCAATGCTGTGGTAGGCTAAGTTAAGTTTCTGAAGGTTAGCTTTAGAAAGGTTGATAAAGGAGGGAGAGGCATACAGAAGTGTGGAGATGAGGTGAGTTTGGGCAAGAGATACTCGGGATGTTGTAGTCAGAAAGGGCTTAAGTCTGTAAAGGGCTCCTATCTTTTTATTTACTGTCTTGATAGTTAAATCAACGTGTAAGTCAAAGTTTAGCTGATTGTCTATGGTGACACCTAGCAGTTTTGTAGAATGGTCAGGCTTGATGAATGTGCCATTGCAGGACATGATGGAAAAAGTGATTGGAGTGGATTTAAGGGTTGGGGTGAAGAGTAGAAGTTTGGTTTTTTTGGGATTTAGGAGGAGACAGATATGTTGAAACCATTTTTCTGCTGCTGTGAAAACCAATTGAGTAGAGGAGTGAAGTTCTACTGGGGATGAAGCAGAGCAGATGAGAGTAGAATCATCAGCATACTGTATACAGGTGGATGTAGGGAGGGAAGTGGGTAGGTTATTTATGAATATAGAGAAAAGTAGGGGACCTAAGATGGACCCTTGTGGGACGCCTATGTTAACTGGGAGTTGAGAGGATAGATGGCTGTCCCAAAGGACTGCTTGTTTTCGATTTGTCAGGTATGAATCAAACCACTGTAGTGCCAGTGAGTCAAGTGACAGGGATTCTAAAGTGTGGAGGAGAAGTTGATGGTTGACCATATCGAATGCTTTTGAGAGGTCTAAGAATAGTGCATACTATTCTAGCATGTCCAAAGGTCAGTTGTTAATCTCTTCTCCAGTCCAGCTGGTGAATCTGGGAATCTTGAGGCAATGTTACAACTGCCTCATGTACACAGACAACCCTCTCCTCCTCTCAACAAATTCCAACACATGTGAGAGATGCAACCATATAGCCAAACTGGAGGCTAAGCTCTCTCAACTCAGTACTGGCGTAACCAGTCAGGAGGAGAAGGAAACCACACTCACTAAAATTCCAGTCTCACATAGACCTACCACGACAGCAAACCAAACACATAAACACACAAAAACATACTTGGAGGCTCTAAATAAAAATCTGCCTAAGCAGCAGAGACCTCCAAAGCAGACACCCAAGCAACCACTACCCAAAAACAAAACACGTGCAACACATAGCTCACAAAGCCAGTGTGCCGAACAGTCACAGCCCTTCAGGCTAAACAACACACCTGATACACTTGTAATAGGTGACTCTCATCAGGCACACTGACGCCCCACTCACCAGGCTGAACAAGGAGAAGGTCACGGTGAGCTACCTGTCGGGCGCTAGGATCCACCACATAACACAAGCACTCAGGTCACTCCAAGGCAAGTACAAATATGACTCAGTCATTATCCATGCTGGTGTGAATGACCTGAGACGTACCTCCCTGGACTACATGAAAAGAGACAGAGGAGCTCTCTGAGCATGTAGCCCAGGCTGGTATGACCCTGACTTTGAGTAGCATCTTACCCTCACCAAGAATGATGCCACAGTATGAAGACAAGATTATCAATTTCAACAATTGGCTTAAGTATTGGTGTCATTCAATGGGGATCCAATGCCTGTCAGCCTGGGATGACATGCTCGACAAGCCATGATGCTTCGCTAGGGACGGCTTGCACCAGTCACCCCTGGGCTTTTGGATATTGGTAAAGGCTCTTGCTACCCCCATAGTGCCTTTTTTAGGCAAGGCTCAAAAGACAAGCCCACCTCCATAAGTATCACAAGGGATAAGAAACTAAGAGTAATGCTACTCAACGCCAGAAGTCTAAACCTCAAGATGCACGCACTCGAAACTCTCCTTAGCATGGAGAACATCGATATCTGTGCAGTAACAGAAACCTGGTTCAAGGCTCTCGAGAGCACCCCAGCACTACCAGGGTATACCTCATACCATGCTTTTCGGCCCCAAAACTTGGACCGAACCACAAAAGGAGGGGGAGTATCAATATTCGTCAAAGATACCCACACCTCCAGGTTGGTGGCACAGCACAAAGCATCAGAGACTATCCATGTGCAACTAACAGTGGGTAAAACTGCCTTCCAGTTTATACTCTGCTACAGACCACCCTCCCAAACCCAGGAACCCCACTCGGCCTTCCTGAGAACACTGGAAAATATGAAGGTCTCTCCAAACACCATTATATTGGGTGACTTCAACTACCGAACCATAGACTGGGAGCATTACTCTAGCTCCAACACCCTAGCCCAAAGGTTCCTAGAATTTATAAACTCAAATGCCATGGAACAACTTGTTACCACTCCCACAAGAGGGGAAAACACACTGGACCTGATCATCACCAACATGGGGACTCTATGCTCCAGACCAGAAGTGTATCCCTCACTGGTAAGATGAGACCATAAACTAATCGCACTGGATATTCACATCCCGACCCCACCCCATGCCCAGAAAACCACAGTGAAAAACTTCTCTAAAGCAAATTTCACACTCCTCAAAACCGAGGTGGAATCCTTCAAAGCCCCCGGGCCTGTGGATAATACTGCCCAGACCGCAAAATCCTTTATAAACGCATTCTATGAACACCTTCAGGAATGCATGGATCATGCAATCCCAAATAAAACCAAGACCCAATCCTCCAAAGGCAGGCGTCCTGTCTGGTGGACCCCAGCCATAAACAAACTATACAATAGAAGGAGGAAGCTACTACATGAGAGAGCAAAATCCCAAAAAGGGAAGGCATCTCTGATCAGTATTAGCAAAAAACTACGGGCACTCATAAAATCGTCTAAGGCCAGCTTCGAGAGAAAAACTGCACAGGACACTAAGGATAATCACAAGGCTTTCTTTAGTTATGTTAGGAACCTGGGTGGGAATTGCCAGACATGGTCAGAATTAGTCCAAAATGACAAAAAATACACCAAACCCACAGACATTGCCAACATCCTAGCTGACAGGTTCAGCGCAACCTTCTCCCCCCCCTCCCCACCAAAAGGGCTAATATCTATTCCAGCAGAGTGCTGCCCTCCTGACATCTCAGATGCTCAGGTAAGAGCTGCCATCTCCAAAGCAAGAAACACAGCATCAATGGGACCAGACAATGTCCCGGGCTGCGTCCTACATGAACTCCAAGAAGAGCTAAACCCAAACCTAAAACTACTGTTCAATCTCAGCATTACTACAGGATATGTACCCAAAGAGTGGCGTACAGTAACAGTGGTCCCTCTCCACAAAGGTGGTGCCTCAATGGATCCTGGAAACTATTGCCCCATAAGTCTCACTAGCTTGGTCTGCAAAGCTATGGAAAGGATCACCATGGACCTTATAAATAAAGATATTGGGGACCTACAGACACTGGATCCTACCCAGTTCGGCTTTAAGGGCAGATCCTGCCTCTTAAACCTGGTTGATTTCTTTGAAACAGTCACCAAGGCCATTGATAAGGGGAAGGTGGTCCACACAGCCTACCTGGACCTCGCAAAAGCCTTCGATACAATACCCCACTCGGACATTATAGATAAGCTCACCAGCTTAAATATAAACCCCTATGTCACTAGATGGGTTGCAAACTGGCTCAAGGACAGAACCCACATGGTTAGAATAGCTGGAGCCATGTCAGACTCCAAACCAGTTACAAGTGGCATCCCACAAGGCTCAGTCCTGGGACCTCTCTTGTTCGGTATATATTTCTCGGAGGTACAGGCCAACATGGAAGGACTGTGGCTGACCAAGTTCGCAGATGACTGCAAACTGGGCGCCATAATAGACTCTCCAGCCGACACAAGCATCCTCCAAAAGGGCCTCATAGAAACAGACAACTGGTGCCAGAGCCATGGCCTCAAGCTAAACGCCAAAAAGTGTACAGTCATCCCCTTTGGCAAAAACAAAGTGCCCACAAATTACCACATAGGTGGTAATCCATGTAATTAGGGACCTGGGGACCCAAGTTGATAGCAATCTCTCATTTGCCAACCACATGGCCAAAGTGGTTAGAAAAACATTTTATATAGCCCACCTAATCAAGAAGGGATTCACATCTAGATCAGGGGAGGTCATCGTGACTCTTTACTCATCCCTCATCAGGCCCATAAATGAGTACAATGCCCCTTTTGGGATGTACCTTACCAGACACCTGCAGCAACTGGAAAGACCCCAAAAGTACCTCACCAAGAGGATCAAGGGGCTCAAACAGATGCCGTATGCTGCCCGGTTAAAGAAACTCCAGCTCTACTCAGTGGCATACCACCTGCTCAGAGGCGATCTGTGCCTGACATATAAAGCCATGTCCAACCCGGAATTAATGGACATGCTGCACCTCAGAAAATCCAAATCCCATCAAGCTAGGCGCTCGAGGGACTTGAACCTCAGCACTGAAATAAATAGGACATGCTGGAGGGACAGATTCATAACCCAGAGGCTCCCTTCACTCTGGAATAAAATCCCAGTCCAGGTTAGGCAGAGTCCCTCATTGACTCTCTTAAAGAGGAATCTTGATGAGTGGATGGGAGATCGTAGGTATACCCCGGGTATCACTTCTGTGTCACTGTTAGACAGAGGTACAGTATACTAACCTCGAAAAAGGGCATAGCAAAATTAATTTAAAATGGGTGGCGAAAGCCATACACACTCTGGCTAGGCTTATAAATGCCCTAGAGCAGATAGCCTAGTATGAACCTATGAACCAACAGCAAGGTACGTTCGTGGTCAGGGCCTAGGCAAGGAATACAGTACGAATGAAAATCTTTATGAGGTATTTGCTTCCCACAAGTAATGCAATTGTTAACTTTTACTGACATCGGTAAGGAGCAAGAAAAAGTTTCCCCAACGGGGTACTTCGCGCATTAGTTGAAGACTTCGGTTCTGAAACTCGAAAATAAAAATTTCAGGAGTCGGCCAATTGGCACTTGCAAACTGCTTCTGCTTTGGGCACCGCATGGCAAGTAAGACTGATGTAATGGCGTCGGCTGCATGCTTTACACCACTGATGACCTGACGTCATGGAAGAAAGGACAGCAACCGATGCAGGACCCAAGACTTTGTTAAATCAGGCTGACTGAGGGCTACCTGCAAGCAGATAACCCAAATGTAATGACTGCAACAGTGAAACATGAACATTCAAGTGTGTATTGCTTTATAAAAGTATGTAGAGAGTAACACGTTGCTGCTTTTATAACACTTTTACAATCCAACACTCTCCAAAAAGCCACAGATGAAACCAAGGCCTGCTAGAGTGAGCCTTCATTTGCCTGAAGTAGTTCTGCTGTGGTGAGAACAAAAGGTAATAGCTTCACACAACCATTTGGAAATAGTCAGTTTAGACACAGGTTGTTCCTTATCTTCTTAAAAAAATAAAAAAACTGATGCAAAGATACAAAAGATTTTATTTGTCAAGATGGTATTAGAGTTTCTGTGGACATCCAAAGTATGGAGTATCCCCTCTTCCCTCATTTCTGGGTTCAGGAAAGAAAAGACAGAGATGGATAGTTTGGCTTAAACGCTGACAGTATTTTAGGCACAAAAAAGGAACTTCTCTCAAGTGTGGAGAACGAGATCGGGTGGGTTCACCACAAGAGCTGACAAAGTGCAGTTGTGCAAAAGCTTACATAACCGTAGCCGTCCTTCGCTTCACTATTACAGTCGTCTTTACAAATGTTACCCCTTGCAAGGGCAGCTAGGCAATCAGCCATTATACAAAAGCCTTTAGCTTGTAATGGGTATGTTGTACATCACGACAGAAGCAAACAACTGTGATGAAGTGAAACTTGCAAACCAACAAAAGTCAAGAGGAAAAGCAGCTTCACAGCACTGAGCTAAAGTTTTAATACAAATATCATCCTTCATCAGTGTTAAAAATGTTTAAAAAAATACATACAATTTATGTCATTCAAAATACATCACGACACAACCCATCCTATCAGAACATAACTAATCATTCACTAATTAAAAAGTTCTCCTTATACAAAATTCCTAAGAAATACATTTACACACATTCTGTAGGGATGAAATAATGGCACAGAGATGGAATGAAATTAATCCCTATTTTTCAGCTAATGGACATCTAAGGTATACTAGGACTTATAGTAGTAGCAGTAGGTCAATTGAAGATATTGTAAAGAGAAATTGGGGTATGTTAAGGGCCCTACCTGGTTTAAACCATCTTGTTCCGGAGAAACCTCTTTTTACATATAAAAATTGTAGCAATCGTAAGCAACGTTTATGCTACAAGGATTTTGCCCAGAATAAGAACGTAACATCTGGTTTTTCGTAGGAAGGGTACATTTTCATGCTTTAATTGTTCGTGTTGTTCTGATATTTGCTCATCGAATACTTTCATCAATCCCACGACTATGAAAATGTTATATTTTAAATGTGCAGTTATGTGCAACACATCTTTGGTAGTTTATTTACCTACTTGCAAATTTGTCCATGATTGTATGTGGGAAAATCAACAAGGAAGCTTAAGAACAGAATCACAGAACATAAATCGGACATCCGGAGAGGTGTACTGACGAATGCTCTAGCCAAGCATATAAATGACAGTGGTCCTACACATAGTTTTCTATTTAGGGTTACAGAGGTCTTAGAACCGAGTTTGAGGAAGGGTGATGTGAACAATAAACTTGAAACCAGGGAATATGATTGGATTATCTGTCTCCAAGCAGATTTCCCACCAGGAATAAATAAGCAGGTCTCACGTCCGATTTTGAAACAAACAACAATGCATAAGGTCCTAATTACGGTTACTATAGAATTATATATAAATTTTTTACGTTTTTAATATATATGGCTTTTATATATATATATATATATATATATATATATATATATATATATATATATATATATATATATATATACACACACACACACATATATTATATATATATAGATATATATATATATACACACACATATATTATATATATATATATATATATATATATATACACACACACACACATACACACACAGGCTACAAAATATGTGTGTTAAATGTATTTCTTAGGAATTTTATATAAGGAGAACGTTTTAATTAGTGAATGATTAACTAGTTATGTTCTGATAGGATGGGTTGTATCATGTGATGTATTTTGAATGACAAATTGTATGTATTTTTGAAACATTTTTAACACTGATGAAGGACTTTGTCCAAAAGCTTTGACATTTACATTAAAACTTGTTTTTTAGCTCAGTGCTGTGAAGCTGCTTTTACGCTGTCCATCACGCAATCTCTCCGCACACAGTGGGGCATAAAGGCAACATCCAGATGCACCATCCTTAGAAATAAAAAGTGCCAGTAGGAATGGTAGCCTAAGTTTATTATTAGATAACAGGCACATCCAGAAAGAAAAAGGACTAGGGGAGGGGGAACAGAGCAAATACTGCAACAGTGAAGAGAAGGACATCTACTGTTATGTTAAGATTTTACACAACTGTATTATGTCCTTCCAAATCACTGTTGCGTTATTCTTTACAATAAGGAGAGTACAACAGCTCAGGAAGAACACTGGGAGGATGAAGGGTCAGCAAAGCCCTCTAGGAATCCATTAAGAATGGCCTGGGCAAAACCAGCTCTAGCCCTGGCTATCGCTTCCAATTTACAGTGCTTGGTAAAAGTATGCACAGAATTCCAGGCAACTCAGGAATAGTGTTAATATCTAAACCCTTGAAAAAAGCACTAGAAAAAGCCACAGCCCCAGTAGAATGAGCCTTAACAGAGGAAGGAAGGCTCTTCCCACAAAAAGAATAGCCAAAAAAAAAATGTACTTATTTATTTTGCATTTGTTTACCGGGAAGTCAGACTGAGCCAGTGCCCCAAGGCCCTGGGAGAAAAGCTCCAAAACAACAAATATTACAAGAACATTTAACATTACAAGTAAATAAAAACAAATTACAAGAAATTAGCAAACATCTAAGTAATAGGAATATATTAAAACAATAATCACAATGCAGTAGTAGTCACTCCAAAGTTGAAATGGCTTTCAGATATCCAAGAAGAAATGGTTGGCTCAGAAACAGCCTAACCTAAAGACCTAAGATGAAAAGAAACAAAAAGCTGTTCAGATTTATGAAAAGTTTTAATCTTCTCCAAATAATATCAGAGTTGTCTATGCATATCCAAAGAGTGCAAAACCTTCTCACTAGCAGATTGCAGAGAAGGTAAAAAAAGTGGGAAAATGAATAGACTGATTAAGAGACAACTCATTAACCACCTTGGACATAAAAGAAGGATTAGTATGAAGGGTATGCTGTCCTTACAAAAAACTGAACTAAAAAGGGAGCAAGGCATAAGGGCTTGCAGCTCAGACATCCATCTGGCAGAAGTAAGGGCCAAAAGAAGAATGGTCTTCCAAGAACAATGCTGTAAGGAAGCTGAAGCAGCAGGCTCAAAAGGAGCCAGAGTCAATTTTGCTACTCAAAATTAAGATCCCAGGAAGGTGGGAGGCTTAATATGAATAATGCCTTTAAGAAACTGTTTGGCCTCAAATTTAGAGGCCAAAGGGGGAGTCGAAGACAGACGAGCAGAAATAGCTCACAGGTGGGCCTTAACACAAAAATATGCCAAACCACCATTGAGCAATTCACACAAGTAAAAGAACCAAAGGAACATCCACAATAAGTGGGATCCAAATTACGAGAGAGTCACCAAACAGAAAATATCTTCCATTTTCTAGTAGTGGATTTCCTGGCCTACTGCAGGAACCAAAGGTGTCTGAAGAAGATCAAAACCCTATCACCCACAATGTCAGTTGAAGAGTAGACAGGTGGGGATGGATGAGACACTTGTCTTGTGTGAATAGGTCCACCATGTGAGGTAGCTTGCGATTATTGTCCCTGGCTAAATGCAAAAGAGGGAACTAATGCGGTCTGGGCCAAAAGGGAGTTACCGTCAAGATTTTGGAAGCATCCTGTCTTATGAACGGGACCTTCGGGAAGGGAGGGAAGGCATAAAGAAATATCCCCTTACAAGACAGAGAGGGCGTCCACCTTCCAGGCCACAGGTCATTGGACTCTGTTGGAAAAGGGGAGGCATATAGGATTTAATTGAGGAGCATCCCACTGAAGGACAATGCTCAGAAACACATCTCTGGAAAAGAGAATAAAAGCCTGGAGAACCAAAAGAAGAGCTTTCATCTGTTTGACACTGATGTGGTCTTTCTTTTGTCAAACAGAAGGCCCTGCATTTTCAGAGGACCAAAGGAAGCCCCTCATCCCACATCCGAAGCATCCGAGAGCCAACTGGAGATTGAAAAGGAAGCCCTGGGTTGAGGGCAACGGATGGACCCACCACTAAAGTTCAGCTTGAGGCATGGAAGAGGGACTAGAAAATCTAAAGGATGAGAATGTTGAAGCCAAACTGACTTTAGAAACCACTGGAGCTCTCTCATATGTAGCTTGGCCAGAGGAAGCATGGGAATGTGGAAGCCATGTAACCCAGAGTCCTCAGAAATTCCCTGGCTGTAACAAACTAGAGGAAGAAGGGATTGAAAGAAAACAATAAGAGTTAAAGCCTTAGGAGGAGGCAGGGATGCCAGCACTGGAACAGCCTGGATCCTGCAGTCCAGAAAAGCATGATCCCGAGAATGAATCAGGAAATTGGAAATTTCCAGTAAACGTCACACTTTGCAGGAGAGAAGTGTAGATGCTAAAGTAAAATCTCTGGCGAAGAGGCCTGAATGAGCAGGTCATCCAAGTAAGGAAAGACCTGTCTCCCTCTCAACCTGCAGCAAGCAATCACAGCAGCGAGGCATTTGTTGAAGACTACTGGGGCAGTACAGAAGCCGAAGGGGAAAGCAGAGAACTGAAAATGCCAGGAAGCAGAGAAACGCAAAAACTTCCTGAAAAGGTGATGAATGGGGGTGTGTACATAAGCATCCTTGACATCCAGGGAAACTAGAAAAGCCTGAAGAGGTAGAAGAGGAAACAAGGTTTGAAGAGAAAGCATCCAAAATGAAGGGGACCTTCAAAAAGGTGTTTAGCGGAGAAAGATACAGACCAGGTCTCCATGTGCCTTCTTTCTTGGGGACCAACAGCATTCGGTAGTAAAACCCCTTCCCCTCTCTGAGGAGTTGGAACTTCTTGAATGGTTCCTTAAGCCACCACGCCCTGAAGCATCCCTGGAAAAAGGCAGTAGTTCCTGAGGAGGCTGAGAAATGCCCAAAAAAACGTGGAGGGAAGAGATTTCCAAACTATGTAATAACCCTGGCAAATTATGGAAAGAACCCAGGAGTCTTGGGTGACCTTTAACCAAAAAGGAAGGGACAGGGAAAGATGATGTGACTGAGAAGAACACGGCACAGACAGTCAAACAGCACCTGGTTTGTTAGAAAAAGGAGGCATCTGCGTAGAAGCAGTTGGGGTAGCCTTAGTAGGAAGAGCCCTTCTACCACCCTTTTTACCTTTGGGAAAGGGAGAATATGTCTATGGATAAAGGCAGGCTTGCTGGGGTAATTCCTTTGAAATCTGGATATAGGTGAAACAAAAATATGCTTAAAATCCTGTAAGGTCTTAACCTTTTCTTGCAGGGACTTGAACAACTCTGCAGCATCACCAAAGAAATGCTTATTATGCAGAGGAGCATCCATCAGTTTAGCTTCAATATCATCAGACAAAGGCTGAAGTCCGAGTTAGGAATACCTCCTCAAAACAGATCCAAAAGCAGCAACCCTAAATGAAGCATCAGCTGCATCATAACTGCATTTAACAGAATGGCGAGCTACTTGAGAAGACATCCCTAGCAAGGGAAAAGCAGAGGATTTTCCCTCAGAAGCAGGAAGCTCTGAAATAGCGTGACAGGCCTGAGAGAGAAGCATACACATATCTGGTCATGTGTGTTTGATGGTTCACAGCTCTACAAGGGCCACAGTAGCAGAAGTCTGCACTTTCTTACCAAGCCTCTCCATGCCTCTGCTGCCCTTGGCAGAGGGAGGTAATTTTGTAGAAGGCAACAATCTGGAGGGTTCATCGGAGGCTAGTGATACCACAGAAGGGTCAGCCAAGGGTCACTTATAAATAAACTTGCAATCAATCAGTCACTTTACAAAACCTATCAGTGGAAAATGCATACAGCAAGGCAGCAAGAACAGGAGAAACAGCAGAGGGGCTAGGAGACTCCACTTATAGAAGCTCTTAGTACCTCATATGAACATTGGACACCTCAACACAGTCCCATTTGAAAAACTCCATCACTCAGGAAGTAGTGTCACCAAAAGAAATCTCCTCAAAAGAACAGACAGGACTGATATGATTCTGGGGAAGAACAGTCTAAGGGAGAAGAAATATGGGAAGAATAATTCATGAATTCTTCCATCAGAACATGCACCATCCTCAGAGGAATCATGCTCCCTAGGCCTCTTAAAAGGATTAGAAGACCATGGAGAAGCAGGAACAGAACCCACCATTCCAACCCCCCAGGAGGCTTCACAGCCATAAGGGCATTAAACAGGCCTTCAGTGAAGTTTTGCCATTCATTTTGAGGATCTTTGGGAGCAGGAGAAATTTGCTTATTTTTCTGCTTCTTTTTGAGAGGGACGTCAGCCTTAAACACCTTACGAGGTTCAGACTCCTGATGACATTTTAGTATTGTAGTTGGAATCTCTTCTCTTGCTAATATCGGAGGAACACCCCTAGGACATTTGGTAATCATCAGCCGTGATTCCCCTTGTACATCTGAGGTGGCTGTCTATAAGGCCTCAATGGACGTGTGTGAAGTTTGATCCATACCGGCCTCTGAAGTGGTTCTGGCACAGGAATCAGACAAGGAAACTGGATGATCCTCCAGGCTTTCAGTAGCCTCAAGAGAGCCATCCAGTGGAGGCATTACAGCCGAAGAATCTTGACAGAGCTTTTCTGATCTTCTTCGCAGATGGCTGACCCTTGGGCCAGGAAGATCCTTCCATAGTGTCTTTAACCAAACAGTTTAAGTTTTTGGTTTTCTAAATAATTAGCTTGGGAAGAAAGCCAACTATTCAATGTCTTGGGGATGAAAAAGTACAGTTTTGTACCTACCATAAATGTAGATGTCCGATAGGTATGTATCTGCAGTCATAACATATGGGTTGTCCTGCCTCAGGCAGCCCTTCAGTTGGCCGGATTCCAAAGTCTGGGTCTGGCCTCGGCTGATGTCGCACTTTCCCCGACGTCAGAGCATCTGGGGTATAAAAGCATCAGCCGACGCCATTTTCCTCAGTTTTTCTTGCCCCAGATGCCAGGTGCCCTCTAGGAAGGCTAAATTTGGATAAATGCAGAAAAGTTCCAAACATTTGCAAAATTATATACATGTATAAACAAACAAATACACCATAATAGATTCCCCCAGCTAGCTAAAAGAAGGGTAAGTACCCTAGGAATACCACAGAGGGGTAGGAGAGAGGGTAAACCTGACTGCAGATGCATACCTATCGGACATCTACATTTATGGTAGGTAAAAAACTGTACTATGTCCTTCAAGGATGCATCTGCAGTCATAACATATGGGTAGAATACCATAGCCAATCTGGGGGAGGAGGTACTAAGAAAAGGATGGATTAGTTAAGATCCCCTGCAGGACTGCAGTAGCAAAACCTGCTCTGGATCTGGAGTATAAAGGTAGATTGTAATGCTTGGCAAATGTATGCACGGAGCTCCAAGTAGCAGCTTCTAAAATGTCCTTGGTAGCCACCCCTCGCAGGAAGGCTGTAGTGGTGGCCGTGGCCCTTGTGGAATGAGGCCTGATGTTTTCAGGAACTGTCTTTCCATGAAAGGAGTAGCAAAATCGAATGCAATTTCCTATCCATTTTGAAATTGTCTGTTTGGAAATTGCTTTTCCTTGCACCCCAGTAGCATATGCTACAAAAAGTTGGTCAGTTTTTCTGCTAGCTTTTGTTCTGTCCAAGTAGTAGCGCAGTTGTCTGTGTATATCCAGAGTGTGCAAAAGTTTTTTCCCTCTATTCTGTGGATTAGGGAAGAACGTAGGCAAGTGAATAGCTTGGTTCAAGGATACCCTAGATACCACCTTTGGCATAAAAGTAGGATTGGTTCTTAGTGAAACTCTATCCTGATGAAAAATAAGAAATGGCTGCACTGCCATTAATGCTTGTAACTCAGATACTCTTCTTGCTGAAGTGATTGCCAGAAGGAATGCAGTTTTCCAAGACAGAAACTGTAGATCCGCCGATGCTGCTGGTTCAAAAGGAGGAAGTGTCAGTTTCTCCAGCACAAAGTTGAGATCCCAAGCAGGTAGAGGGGGTCTTCTTGGAGGTTTAATATTTTTGATCCCTCTCAGAAATTGTCTGAGGAGAGGGTGCGAGAAGATAGGTGGTTCCACATTGTATTCTGCTGAAATTGCTGAAGCATGAATCTTAATGGAAGAATAAGACAAGCCATTGTGGAACAATTCTGCTAAGTATTCTAGAATATGTGTTATGTTTGCCACTGTGACATCTGAGCCTTTTGATGTGCTCCAAATGAGAAATCTCTTCCATTTAGCTGAGTATGTCTTCCTTGTGGAAGGCCTGCGAGCCTCCAAGATAATGTCCTTCACCCTCTGAGATAAAACAGTTTGATTGGGTTTTAAGGAATTTTCCAGGCAGTTAGCTGCAATGTTTTCAAGTTGGGATGCAGGGTCTTGAAATTGTTCTGTTAGAAGAAGAGGCCATATGGGGAGAGGCCATGATTTTGCCTGAGACATGCTTCTCAATAATGGATACCAGTGTTGCCTTGGCCAGTCTGGAGCTATTAGTATCACTGTTGGCTGTTCCTCCCTGATCTTCAGTAGAACCTTGTACATCAATGGGAGAGGTGGGAAGGCATATACTTTTAGGGCTTTCCAGCTGAAAGAGAGAGAGTCCACCCTCCAAGCTTGTGGGTGGTATGCCCTTGAGCATAATGTCTTCAGTTGATGGTTGAGTGGGGAGGTGAACAGATCTATCTCCGGCATTCCCCATGTCGTTGCTATGAGTTGGAAGATGTCTGGGTGCAGCATCCATTCGTGTGCATCTATGGTAGTTCTGCTTAAGCTGTCCGCCAGTGTATTCTCTTTCCCTGGCACGAATTGTGACTGTAGTTGGATATTGAGATTCAGGCATAGTTCCCATAGATTCATAGCCATCCGGCATAGAGGGTAAGAGTGTGTGCCTCCCTGTTTGTTTATGTACCACATGACCGTGGTGTTGTCTGTCCTTATTAACAGGTGGCCTTGATGGAGGAAGGGTTTGAAGGCCTCGATTGCATGCATCACTGCCAGCATTTCCTTTTGGTTTATGTGCATGCTTAGCTGCCCTTGAGGCCATAGGCCTTGGATACATTTGCCCTCCATGTGTGCTCCCCATCCTCGGTCTGAGGTGTCCGTAGTGATGGTCTGCCTTGTTTTTGGTTTGTTGAAAGCCAACCCTCTGTTGGACTGGCAGGCCTGAGCCCACCACAGAAATTCCTTTTGAAGGCATGGAATGATTGGTATCAAGGTCTCTAAGCTGTGACTGTGTTGAGACCATACACTCCTTAGGTACCATTGTAATTTCCTCATATGCAGCCTGGCATGCGGCATCAGAATTATGCAAGATGCCATGTAACCCAGGGCCTGCAGGATTTTCCTTGCAGTAAGCTGAGTTTGCCTTGTCAGAATCATGAAGTAATCTGGAAGTTGTTTTTGTTTTTCTTCTGTGAGAAATGCCATTTGGGTGGTTGTGTCCAGATCTGCACCCAAAAAGGTTATCCTTTGGGATGGTACTAGTCTTGACTTTTGGATGTTGACTGTGTATCCCAAGGCCTGTAGCAGGTGTATGGCATAGGCCAAGTCCTTTATCAGATTTCCCTTGTTGTCCACTTGTATTAGGCAGTCGTCCAGGTATGGGTAAATTTGAATTCCCTGTAGTCTGCAATGTGCAATTACTGATGCCAGGCATTTCGTGAATACTCTGGGTGCAGTAGATAAGCCAAAGGGCAATGCTGAGAATTGATAATGCTCTGATCCTGCAAGAAATCTGAGGTGTCTTCTGCAACTTGGTTGAATAGGGACGTGCAGGTATGCCTCCTTGAGATCTAGAGTCACCAGCCAAGACTCCTTGCCCAACATGGGAAGAAGTTGCTGTAGGGTCAGCATCTTGAATTTTGGCACAATGACATAAGTGTTCAGTGCGGACAGGTCGAGAATAGGCCTCCATTGATTTTCTTTCTTGGTACAAGGAATAGTCTGGAGTAAAATCCTTGGCCTTGTTCTGAATATGGTACCTGTTCTATTGCTTTCATCTGAAGTAAATTGTTGATCTGTCTTAAAGCCTCTGCCCTCTGATTTGGTGGAAGGTTTGGCATTCCGTTTCTTTTTGGCAAAGTATGGAAGTGGAACCTGTATCCTTTGTCTATTATTTGCAGTGTCCATGTATCCTTTGTAATATAATGCCAGTTTTTTGAGAATAAAGCCAGTTTTCCGCCCAAGGGTGCTTCCAGTTGATCCCTGGTAGGTGGAATCAGAGTTAAGTCATTGAGCCTGTCCTGATGTAGTAGTAGTTGTTGTTGCTGTTGCATTACTCCTCTGGTTGGCAGGCTGCCACTGACGGCCTCTGTAGGAGCCCTTCGATTGACCTCTGCCTCTAGGGCACCTGTTCCTGCCTCTCTGGGCTCTGTCCGAGTCTGGAAAGGACCAATTCTTAGTAGGCCAGTTTCTGCTGAATCTCGGTGGTTGTACTTGCAGGAAATCTTTAAATGTTTGCATAGATTTTGCCTTTTCTTCAACCTTTTTTAAGATCGCCTGAGCAGAGGAGCCAAATAAATTTTGTTTCTCCATTGGAGCATCCAGGAGTTTAGCCTTAACATGGTCTGGCAAAGATTGTTCCTTCAGCCAGGCATACCTACGAATAACTGCCCCAGTCATAACTGATCTTAAATGAAGCCTCCAGTGCATCATAGCCACGTTTTAAGAAATGATTACTAACCTGTTGTGAATTGTGTACCAAATCCTGAAGGGATTTACGGTCTAGGGGTTCAGGAGAAGAAAGTTTCTTGCTCAGTTCATCTAACAAATATTCTTGGTACTGTATCATATGAAATTGACAATTTAATGCCCTGACAGAAAGAGTTGCAGAAGTATATACCTTCTTTCCCCATCTCTCTAAAGCTCTAGACTCTCTATCAGAGGGTAGAGGATTTTTGGCAGTGGCGGCCGCAACCCCTTTAGGGCCCTGAGAAATCTTTTCTGGGTCTGCAGAATGGGCTTTATACAGATGGAAATGAGAATCCGGGACCCTGTAGTATCGGTCAGGCTTGGCAGGGGCCGGAGGAAGAGTATCAGGGGCTGTACTGACATCATTGTACACCATCAATTACATTCAGAACAGGAGGTATAGCTAAGGGCCTATGTTGAGGCAAATGCAAAAAGGTCCTTAATCTTTTTCTAGAATCAGAGAAATCCTGACCTTGCCATTTAAAATGCTCGCTCATGGAGTGTAGAGTCTCACCAAAGGAAAATTCTTCAGGAGGGGAGGCCGAAGGGATAGATTCCTCAGCATCTGAATCCTCATAAGGCGAGTAAGCCCCCTCCTGGTGGTCTGACAACTCAGACCAATCTGTGGAATCATCAGAAGAGTGTGGGTCAGAGGGGTCAGTCCTGGGCCTTTTATCCGGAGGAGGGAGAGAGGCCCTGTCTGGGTGAGGTTGTGAACCCCTAATTAAGGATATAAGGTCCTCTGCAAGGCTGAGGATCTGTGAACTAGAGGAAGGCCTCTGGGAGGTAGTTTTGGTAGGCAAAGCTTTAGATAGTTTGGCAGCTTTAGCCCTGGAAAAGGCCTTAATGGACATGGAAGCAGGAGGCCTAGCTGTCCCACGTGCAGGAGTAGATATGTCCAAAGGAATGGTGTCGGACATTTCCTGAACACTGGTTTCGGTAGGAAGTTCAGTAGCCGGCTCAGCCGGGGCCTCCCGGGCCTCGGTGGTCGGATGTATGGCTTCGGAAGAAGGAATCTCCGAGGAATCTGTTTCGGCCGAAACCGAGAAACTCGCGGTAGGCCTAGCCGTGGTTTCAGCCGAAACCGCGGGCCGCGAGTGTCGGTCCTTTTCCTTGCGTTTTTTTCACAATATGCGTAGTCGGAGTCTCCGACGGCATTTTATAAGCAAAAGTGGCACCAAAAAATTCCTCTGCAAACTCCGACCGACGTCTAAGAGTTCGTCGGTTGAAGGAAGCACAGGCTAAACAGGCCGATACGTCGTGGTCTGGGCCTAAGCAAGGAAGGCAGTAGGAATGGAAATCCTTATGAGGTATTTGTTTCCCACAAGTTAAACAATTATTTACTTTGTCTGACATCGGCTGAGGCAAGAAAGAGTCCCCAACGGGGTACTTAGCTTTTTTCAAAGTCTTCGGTAGCTGAATTCACTGGATCTGACCGACCGGCACTCGCGAACAGCTTCTGCTTCAGGCACCGCGCGGCAAGAAAGACGGAGGAAAATGGCGTCGGCTGATGCTTTTATACCCCAGACGCTCTGACGTCGGGGAAAGTGCGACATCAGCCGAGGCCAGACCCAGACTTTGGAATCCGGCCGACCGAAGGGCTGCCTGAGGCAGGACAACCCATATGTTATGACTGCAGATGCATCCTTGAAGGACATCTTGGTAATTCTAACAAGACGTAAGGTTGTGGGAAGCACCTAAGTAAAAAAAAAAAAAAAAACAAACTGCTCATGATGGTCCTTGTGGGGAATCTGTCTCCCACACTGGCATTTCCCCTTTCCGGATGATGTGAAACCAACAACCAGAACAAGGCAAAACAATGATAAGAAAATTAAAAAAATAAAACCCAGAACACTTATCTGAAAACAGTTTGGTAACCAGCAGACGAATGAGCATTCAGACAGATGATCGAAGATGGTGTTTGGAGTGGTAGCAAAGAAGTTCTGAGGATGGTACATCTGGATGTCACCTTTACGCCCTACACCATATGCGGGAAGCATGCACGTGACACATGGAGTGCCCATTACAACTTAAAGGCTTTGGTATACTCTCCAGAAGCTGGGCTGCCCTACGCAGGGGATCCCTATCGCAAAGAATTCTGCAACAGTATTATGGAAGGACATCTCACAACACTCTGTTCTGACCTCTGCAAGAAATCAGTAAAACTGTTTTCTATGTTAAGAACCTCAAGTCAGCTTGATGAACAGGTTCAAATGAAATAGAAGTTATGTTCTTACCATAACGTTCCATGTTAGTTGTCTTCTTCTCGCCTTCTACTTGCTGGATGGGTTCGGAGCCGACCTCGGCTGCGACTCGGCCACTCTAAAAGCTCGAGAGTTGGTTCCACCGGCTCGAGGCTCCCCTTATATCC
Organism: Protopterus annectens; assembly: GCF_019279795.1. NCBI lineage: Eukaryota > Metazoa > Chordata > Ceratodontiformes > Protopteridae > Protopterus > Protopterus annectens. The sequence continues at coordinate 71,033,256 of NC_056750.1, read as the reverse complement.
CACAATGCTAGGCGAGAGTTACCTCAGATCTCGTTTGTAAGCTAACCCAGCTTATATCAATAACAGTATAACTGTAAAACAGAATCCACCTCTAACAGCAGGAAGAAAAGGGATGACCTATATCCTGAAACAAAAAATATGCATAATAGCATATGACTAAGAAAGAGGTGGTAGAAAGAGGTCCGATCACAACTCCTCTAGGTCTGTCCAGGCCAGGGGAAGGAGGGTGGGACGCAAGAAGAAGGCGAGAAGAAGACAACTAACATGGAACGTTATGGTAAGAACATAACTTCTATATGTTAAGTTGTCTATCTCGCCTTCATTCTTGCTGGATGGGACCGCGTCCCTAGCACCTTGTCCCGGGTGGCCTAACGGAACAGACTCCTGAGAACAGTGGAACCAAAATTAGCTCTATGCCTAGAAGCTAAATCCAACTTATAATGGGAAATAAAAAAGTGTGAGGAGTAGCCCAAGTAGCCGCTGCACAAATGGTGTCAATAGGCAGTCTGTCTTGGAAGGCTAAAGAAGTAGCCAAAGCTCTGGTGGAATGGGCTTTAGGTTTATTAGGCAGTTTTTGGTGTCTAATCTCATAAACAAGGGTAATCAGAGATGTTAGCCATCTAGATAATGATACCTTTGAAACTGGAAGTCCTTTTCTGCTTTCCATAGGAGACAAACAGCTGATCAGATTTTCTGAATTGTTTCAGTCCTGTCCAAGTAGTACCTTAATTGACGATGAACATCCAGGCAGTGTAATTTTTGTTCAGACCTATTTGAATACTCTGGGAAAAAGACAGGGAGGTCAATGCTTTGGTTTAGATTTGATGTTGAAACCACCTTAGGCAAAAGGACGGTTAGTTGAAACAGGAAACTCTGTCCTTATGGAACAAAAGATAAGGAGCGACAACTGAGTGCTTGAAGCTCTGAAATTCTTCTAGCTGATGTAATAGCCACCAGAAAGAGAGTTTTCCATGATAATAATTTCAAGGAACATGAAGCTGCAGGTTCGAAAGGGGAAGAATCAAAGAAGCAAGAACTAAATTTAGGTCCCAAGGAGAAGGAGGATTTCTTATAGGAGGTCTGAGAAGAAAAACTCCTTTCAAAAGGCTTTGCAAAGTTTGTGGGACATCAGGGCAGATTCAGAAATGCCCACATGAAAATTAGAAATAGCTGCCAATTGAACCTTAAGAGTAGATGGAGATGAACCTGCATGGAAGAGTTCAGCTAGAAAATCAAGGACTAGTTGGATGGAAGCGGTGAAAGGATCTATGTCCTTTCCTTGTGCCCAATATGAGAAGCGTTCCACTTACTCAAATAAATCTTTCGAGTGGAAGATTTATGGGAAGCTATCAATATATCTCTAACCGAGTGAGATAATTGAGGAAGCCTGGCTACGGTTGGAACTGGAGGAACCAAGCAGTGAGGTTCAGAGAGGGATGGTAGCGATGAAATTGACCCGACTGGTGGATCAAAAGATCTGGAACTAGGTCCAGATGCAACGATAGCTCCAAGAGAAAACGATGTAGAAAGGGGAACCACACTTGTCGAGGCCAGTAAGGAGCAATGAGGATCAATGAGGCCTTCTGAGCGATAGCTTTCTGTACTACTTGAGAGATCAGAGGGAAAGGAGGAAATGCATACAGAAGTCCCCGGGGCCAAACTTGGACTAGAGCGTCTCTGCTGGGTTGGCCTGGTAAAGGGAATAGAGTGAAGTATTCTCTGCACTTGCTGTTTTGGGGAGTAGCAAAAAGATCGCAGCAAGGCTGACCCCACTTGAGAAATATCTCTCACTACAGAGTCTTTCAGAGACCACTCGTGAGGCATGAGTATAGCTCTGCTCAACTTGTCCGCAATGTGATTGGACTTCCCGGATGTTGCTATCAGAAAACGCTGAGAAGAAATCGCCCATTGCCACAGTCTGAGTGCTTCTCGACACAGGGGGTATGATCTGGTTCCGCCTTGTTTGTTGATGTACCACACTACAGACATATTGTCTGTCTGGATTGCAATTGTTCCCAAGGGAAGAGAGTCTTGAAGGGCTTGCAACGCTAAAAGCACTGCTCTCATCTCCAGAACATTTATGTGCAAGTGGCATTCGTTGGTTGCCATGTGCCCTGGACTGTCCTGCCCTGATAATGCCCCCACCCGATCAGGGAGGCATCCGTTGTCAGAGTAGCAACCGGAGGAGGTGGAACAAATGGTCTTCCGACAGGAGCTGGGGAAGACATCCACCACAGGAGATGCTTTTGCACGCGTGATCATAATGGTGTGAGACATTGGAAGTTCCTGGTATGACCACTGAGAAAAAAGCATCCACTGAAGGATTGCATGTGGTATCTGGCCAATGGGAGGAGAGGTATGGCGCTGCCATGATTCCCAACACCTTTAGAACTAACCTGGCTTTGGCTCTGTTGTTGTTGAGAAGAAGTGACACCAATTTGTGAATGTCTGATATCCTTTGGGTTCGTTAATGTTGCAGACATGTTTATAGTATCTAAATTTGCCTATGTAGGTAATAGGAACTATGCGACAAAACAGACTTTTCGCAATTTATTGAAATACCCAGTTTTGACAAACGCGAAAAGTATAATCTCTGGCCATCAGAAGGAGATGCTTGGTGGGAGCTGTGAGAAGCCAGTCGTCCAAATATGGAAACACCTGGAATCCTTGTCGCTCAGGTGAGAAGCTACCACTGCCATGCATTTGGTAAACACCGGGGCAGTGGTGAGACCAAAGGGCAGGGCCCTGAATTGAAAATGACTGGTTCCCAGCCTGAAGCGGAGGAATCTTCTGGAGCGCCTGTTCATTTTATGTCATAGCACGCTGCCCTGAAGGTCTATAGAGCACATCCAGTTTCCTTTCCCAATAGGGAAGAATGGATTGCAGCGTGACCATCCAAATCTTGTTTTCTTGACTGATCTGTTCAAGATACTGAGATCCAAAATTGGTCTCCAGTCCCTTTGGAACCAAAAAGAACCTTGAGTAGATTCCGGATCCTTGTTGGTCTGCTGACACTGGCTGAATTGCTCTTTTGCAAGCAGTTTTGAAATTTCCAAAGCTGCTATATCCCTTTGAGCGGGTGGAACATCTGGAAGGGATTTTTTGACTGATTTGGAAAGCGAAGAAAGGGGATAGAATAGCCTTCGAAATGATGGACTGTACCCATTTGTCTTGAGTCAGGGATAGCCAGGCTTCTGGGTACAGTGACATTCTTCCCCGACTGCCTCCGAGATGGGCAGTCGGGCAACACCTCAGGGATGCTGAAAGGGCTTGTCAGGAAGGCTTCCGATTGCCCTGGTTCTGGACCCCTCTGCCCCTAGGGCCTACCATTGTTATTCCCACCTCTGCCTCTGGTAGGAAAACGACTCTGTGCGCCAGCTTAAGTCCCTTGAGATTGTTTACGGAACCACATCTTCCCACCCTTCAGGCCTTTGGGGTAAGGCCTAGAAGGAGTAGTAAAACGGACTCCGACGGCAGAAAGGGTCTTGCCATCAGTCTCGCACCTAGTCAGGGTTTCTTTCACTTGAGGACCAAAAGAGATGATCCATCAAAGGGAATTCGTGAAAGACGCCTTGAAAGGTTCAAAGTTGCATAGCCGCATCCAGGCGTGTTCACGTAAGGCTACCCCTGTTCCTGCGGCTCTGCTCGCTCCATCGGCCACATAAGAGAGGAGGTGCATGGAGGAGTTGGAAATGGAATTAAGGATAGCCAGCTGTGTTCATTTTCTCTTGAAACCCGCAGCTGTAGGTTTCAACATTTCACTCGCTTCCTTGATCAAGTCCCTTTGAAGACGAGTGAAATGGCACAGGTAATTCAGCTTAACGCATGGTAAATGTCGCTGAGGAGAACATCCTTCCGCACCTATCCATGGACCTAGATTCCTTGTTAGGTGGATGGACAGGCACTGAAGGATCAGCCAGTTCCTTCTTTGTGGCGGCAGCTACCACCATAGCATCCACAGAAACTCCTTTTGATAAAAATTGCTTGTCTGATGGAGCTGTGATGAATTTGGAGGGTCTCCTGGGAGTGGGCTCCACTGAATCAGGAGCCGCCCATCCCTTCTTAGCAGCCACGTGCATTGGGGGGGGGGGGGGGGGGCACACCCAGGACGTGGAAGGACGAGAGCCAAACGCCTCAAGATACACAGATTCGTCCTCCAAGGGTTGAGGGCTGGCCAATTTCCCTCTGTTTAAGGATCTCCAGAATGTCTGCAAATGAGACATCTTCAGAAGGGGAACGGGGAACCCTCAGAATCATCCAGATCTGTGTCCGGCGTGATAGACTCAGGTGAGTCAATGTGCTTCCTCTTGCACTTCCTCTTCCGAGGGGCTCTTCTGCCAAATCTGGAGAGGCCTCGAAGAGGATGAAATCCCAAAGGGAGCTCCTGAGGAGCTGGCTCTCTGCGTCCGGGATGAGGGAGTGAGTCGACTTACCCTGAGGCAGCATAGAGGGAGGGGCTGACGGAGCCGACTGTGGAGTAGAGCCAGGCTCTAACACACTCCGCATGACCAATGCACCCCTGTCAGGCAGAGCCAGAGGTCCCCGCCCGAGGAGCTAAGGACCCTCGGCACCGACAGTGATGGCTCCGAGGCCAATGTCGGAGCCGAACTCAGCGCCAAAGCACCGAGAGGGAGAGGGGTCGGACAAGGGTCCGATGCCACTCACCCCTCGGAGGACCGGCGCCGAGATTCTTCCACGGAAGAAAACGGAGCCGACGCCGGAGCCGAAGACAATTGTCTCGCCCGGCGACCACAGTCTCGGTTCGACCACGACCGGCTCGAACTCAAAAGAGTCAAGGAGGAAAGAGTTGATGGACGGGCAGGCACCGACTGATGAGTCGGGCTCTGAAGCATCTGGGCTAGTGCCTCGGACTTAAGTAGTCGACTCACCACCCTCTGAAGGTCATGATCGGAAAGCCTCGATGACCTAGAGGAATGAGACCTATGGCCCGCTCAGACAGCAGGGGAGATCCTGGAGCCGAATGAACGGAGCCAAGAGAAGTTGACCTAGACCTCTTTCTGGTTGTCGGCTCAAGATCTTGTCGGAGCCGACACGGTACTCGATAACCTCGGCCCGGCCGAGCCGAAGCCACAGAAACTGTGGACTGAGTCTTATCGGCTCCAGCCGAGCCGATAAAGGCAAAGGTTGAACAACCTGAGGTCTCGGCTCAGAAGCCGGAGCAAGACCTCGATGCCTTAGAGGGCTTCCTGTTGGAACTGACAGGGAATCCTCTGGTTTTAACAAGCCTCTCAAAATTAACTTGTTCTTTCTCTCCTGCAGGACCCTGGGGCTGAAGCCATGACACACAGCACAGGAGTCCTGCAGGTGCAAAGGCCCAAGACATGACAGAAGTGAGCGTCTGTCAGAGACATTTTCTGACAGCACGCATCACACTTCTTGAATCCAGATACCTTTGCTTCCTTTGACATTATCCTAACTGACAGGAGTACACTAACACACACCAAACACACAGTTATACCCTGTCAGAAAAATTATTAATACTAAAAATAATTAACAATTTTAGTAAATTACTAGAAATTAAGCACAAAAAAGTGAAAGTAACTAAACAAACACACCCTAGGCTGAAGGAAGGCCAAAGGCCCAAGGGAAGAACCAACGGTTCTTTTAATAAGAAAACGGGGAAAAATAGGGTCGGGGATAAAGAACTATATCCTACACTAATTTGAGAAGAATTAAAGTTAAAAGGGGAAAAAAGAATAAGTTTTTGTATAAAAAGCTAACACTCACCAGGAACCGTAGAAGCAACCAACCTCAAGCTGTAGCGCAAGCGAGATCTGGGGTAACTCGCCTAGCATTGTGGGATATAAGGGGAGCCTCGAGCCGGTGGAACCAACTCTCGAGCTTTTAGAGGGCCGAATGGGAGCCGAGGGTCGGTTCAACCCATCCAGCAAGAATGAAGGCGAGATAGACAACTTAACATCAAGTGTTAGCTTCATTAACACAATAAGATTCCAAGGAGAAGCTACTGGTTTTCTTGGAGGTCTCTTATGCAAAAACCCTTTCAAAAATTTTTGACATAATGTCTTGAAAAAGAAGGATCCATGAGCAGACATGGTGAAATGGCAAACAAACCCTGAAGGAGGAGTACTAAAAGCCATAGGATAGTACATTATACATATATTGTAAAACCAGAAAAACACTACCTTTGAAAGGGTGCTAGTTATGTTGCTGGCACCAACTAGAAAACCATTTCCATTTGCTAATATATAATTTTTTAGTAGCAGGCTTTGTTGCCTCCATTAATACCTGCTGCATGTCCTCAGACAGGTGCCTAAAGGAAATTAAGACACTAAAATCTATGCAGTCAGTTGAAGTTGATCGGGGTCAGGGTGTATCAAATACCCTTGTTCTTGTGTGAGTAGATCGATTCTGTGCAGAAGCTTGAGGTAATTCCCACTGGCCATTTCCAAAAGATGGGAGAATTACTGTTGCCTGGGCCAAAAGGAATCGCCACAATAAACTTAGGAGATTTCCTTTCAAATCTTCAGAAGTAGCCTGGATATCACTGGAAAGGGTGGAAAAGCATACGGGAATTGTCCAAGGAAAGGAAAAGGCATCTGTCTTTCAGGTCTTTTTGCATGGAGTCCTGTCACAGAATTTTGCCAGTTGACTGTTCAGAGAGGAAGCAAACAGGTCTACTTGTGGAACTCCCCAGAGATGGATCAAATCTTGGAAGATCCATTGATCTAGTTTCCATTTGTAAGGGTCTATCTGTGTCCTGCTCAGCTCGTCTGTCACACAGTTTTGCTCTGACAGGATGTAGGATGCCTGTAGAGAGAGATTATGCTGTAAAGCTATATGAACAGTGCTAGCCGACAAAGGGGACAAGACCTGGGTTTTCCTTGCTTGCTGAAGTACCACATGACTGTGGCACTGTGTGTAACAATTTGAAAAGGGTGGTCCAAAGAGGATTCAGACAGTTGAGTGCCTTGATTAAAGCAAGCATTTTTTTTATATTTATGTGACTGTATCTGTCCTTTGTGTCCCAAACACCTCATGAAATTGCTCCCCAAGCAAAGTCTGAAGCGTCTGTGGTGACGGACTGCTTTGGAGCAGGGGAAGAAGAGATAACCTGGACTTAAGGATACTTGCTCTCTCCACCAACAAATGTCTCTTGGGTGTTGGTGCTGGGACCAAACAAACTTCAAATTACATCTTTCTCATGCAAAGTCTTGCCAGGAATATCACAAGAACCGCAGATGCCATGAGACCCAAATTCTTTGGGCAGACTGAAGACTAGAGTGGAAAATCCTAGAAATTGATTTATATACAGATCTAATTTTCCCATGGAAGAAAAGGTTTTTGTACTGACCTGTCTAGCAGACAACCCAGGAACACGATCCAGTGTGACGGAGTTAAAAATGATTTGAACATTCTCTTGGGACCCCAGTTTGCATACGAGATTGAGAGGGACTCCAGACACTTCTGCAAAGATAAGCAAGTCATCTAAATAAAGAAAAATGTAGATACCCTGTAACTTGCAATGAGCTATACCTGAAGCTAGGCACTTTGTGAATACTCTTGGTACAGTGGATAGCAGAAATGGTAAGGCAGAACACAGATAAAGTGGTTCAAAGAAAACAAAACCTTAAAAGTCTGAAATCTGGATGGATACTGAAGCGATGATATGCCTCTTTTAAATCTAGTGTTCCCGGAGAACTTAAATGAGGAAGAGGAGAAGGTAACAGGTTTTGAAGTGGCAGCATTTTGAACTTGGGAACCATCACGAATTGGTTTAGTAAAGAAAGATCCAGAACTGGTCTCTAAGCATTTTCTTTCTTTGGCACCACAAACATCCTTGGCTAAAAACATATGCTGAAGGACTGGGGGAATATAAGAGCCTGGACTGGTTGATGAAGAATTACCCCTGAAAAGAGGAATTTCCTCCCAGTGACATCTGTAACCTTGATGAATGACTTCAGAACTGGTTTGCCTGAAACTATTTGTCTGAAATTATCTGTGGCCAGAGAGAAAAAAGTGGAGATTCAGACTTTCTGGAAGGGAAAAGGGACTGCCAGGGTGGGAGCGGTGATGTGGTCTCTTAAATAGTCACTTTGACTTGTTAGACTGTCCTTTGTTTTGAGGGGTGCCTGTCTTTTTTTGGAAGCCCTGTCATTGTTTTTTAAATATACGTTTACCAGCATAGTCCTGAGACTGTATTTTATTTCTTACCAAACTTGGATGAGGTGGTAGAAAATCCCTTGGAAAATTTAGAAAACGAGGGCTGAAAAAAATGGAAGAATTCCCTTTATCACCTTATTCCTCTCATCACACTTTTTGATAAAATCTGCAGCAGAGGGACCAAAAACAATCTCTATGCAAAGGAGAATTATTACATGAACTGAAGTATCAAAGAGTCATACATACATTTTAAACAATGAGTTGGGACTTCTGAGATGGAAGAACCTGGACCACTTAAAGCAGATTTATCCTTTACCATCTCTGTCGGAAAGAGTACGATTGGAATTAACTTTTAGTTATGTACTTACCATAACTTTAGATGTATGGGATCCATCTCGCTTACATTCTGTACAGATGGGTATAGCACGAAGTCTCTTATTGGCTGAGCCTCCTCATATCCCAGGATGCCCCACTACTGCTTCCCCAGATCTTGTTTGTCCGCACACATGCACACACACACACACACACACACACACACACACACACACACACACACACACAGAGACTGTTGTTATAAGATTGCCAGGTGTTTCAAGAGAGGAAAAAAAAACAGTTGTATTCGGATCGTTCGGTCTCTTCTGGCCTCCAAGGCAGGGGGAAGGAGGGTGGGTTATTAGAATGTAGATGGATCCCATACATCTAAAGTTATGGTAAGTACATAACTAAAAGATGTAATGTGATCCTATCTCGCCTACATTCTGTACAGATGGGACAGCGTCCCTAGCACCTAATTCCTGGGTGGCTCATTGGAAAACAGTCCGGAGAACTGTGGAACCGAAGGAAGCTCAGCCCCTGGATGCCACATCCAATTTGTAGTGAGAAATAAAGGTATGAAGAGAAGACCACGTAGCAGCTGCACAGATGTCACTAATAGAGAGCTTGGAATGAAAAGCCGCCAAAGTGGACATAGCCCTGGTAGAATGAGCTTTCACAGGAATAGTAAGCTCTTTATTTGAAATGCGATAAATATGACTGATACTGTCTCTGATCCACTTGGCAATAGTGACTTTCGTGACGGCTTTGCCCAAGTTATTGTCCGAAAAAGACACAAAAAGTTGATCTGATTTTCATGCTTGGTGTGTCCTACCCAAATAGAAACGTAATTGTCTGTGCACATCTAAGGTGTGAAAGGTATACTCAGCTCTGTATGTATACTTAGGGAAAAAAAAACTGGTAGCTCCAGGGATTGTTGCAAGCAAAATTTAGAACAAACCTTTGGTATAAAGGATGGGTTTGGTCTACGAGATACTCTATCCTTGTGAAATATCAGGTATGGTGGATTGATACATAAGGCTTGAAGTTCTGAAACTCTCCTGGCTGATGTGATAGCAACTAGAAGGGCAGTCTTCCAAGAAAGAAATTTCAAGTCACAGGTAGCAGCCGGCTCAAAGGGGGGTGCTGTTAATGCTCCTAACACTACGTTAAGGTCCCATGGTGGTGCAGGATGCGATATAGGTGGCCTAAGAAGCCAAGCTCCTTTGATAAAGGCTTTGCACAACTTATTGCTCATTAAAGGTGGTTCGACGTCCTCATGAAAATTGGAAATAGCCGCCAATTGAACTTTGATGGTGGACACCGAACAACCCTGGTTGAACAGGGAGGTTAAAAATTTCAGAACCTCTGACACAGAAGCTGTCATAGGGTCTAATCCTCTGAGTTGAGCCCAAATAGCAAACCTCTTCCACTTATTGCTATACATCTTTTTTGTAGAAGACTTGTGGGCCGATGACAGAATATGCATAACCTCAGGGTCGAAAGAATGGCTCCTGACTATGGTTGGAAGAGGAGTAGCCAAGCTGCTAGCTTCAATGAATGGAGGGACTGATGGAGCTGTCCTGACTGATTTATCAGAAGGTCCGGAACTTGGTCCAAGAACCAGGGACCGTCCAATGCATACTTGCGAAGAAAGGGGAACCATACTTGACGAGGCCAGTATGGGGCGATAAGAATCATTTTGCTTCCCAAATGAATCGCCTTCTGAACCACCTTGGGAATAAGGGGCACTGGAGGGAAGGCGTATAGCAGACCCGGAGGCCAGGCTTGGACTAGAGCATCCTTGGGGTCTCCCCCGGAACTGGAATGAGAGAGAAGAACTGCTGGCATTTTGCATTGAGAGGAGTTGCAAAAAGATCGCAACATGGGATTCCCCATCTCATGAAAATCTGTGTTACCATCTTGTGATTCAATGACCATTCGTGTGGGGAGAGAATAGTCCTGCTCAGTCTGTCAGCTATCACATTGGATGTTCCCGGAATGTGTGTTGCCACTAGGAAGCATTTGGTAGCAATCGCCCAATCCCATACCTTCATGGCCTCTCTGCAAAGGGGGTAGGATCTGGTCCCTCCTTGCTTGTTCAAGTACCAGACTACCGACATGTTGTCGGACTGAATGGCAATCGTCCCCTGGCGGAGGTGGTCGTGTAGTGCTTGCAACATTAGAAGCACCGCCCGCCCTCATTTCCAGGATATTGATGTGGAGAAGATTCTCGTCGGAGTGCCACGTGCCTTGGACCGACCTGTCCAGATAATGTCCCCCACACCCTATCTGGGAGGCGTCAGTAGTCAACGTGGCTGAGGGGGATGGGGGGGACGAAGGGTCGCCCTTGATCCAGGTTGGAGGAATGAAGCCACCAACGAAGATCCTGTTTGCACGTCTCTGTTACCAATATGTGGTGACTGAGGGGAAGGTCTTGATAAGACCACTGGGCTAAGAGGAGCCACTGGAGAATCCTCATATGTAACCTTGCAAATGGAACAAGAAGAATGGTGGCTGACATGGAACCCAACAGCTGCAGAACCATTCTGGCTGGAGCTCGATGTCTGAGGAGTAACGCCCGCACCTGAGACTGCAATGTTGCTATCCTTTCCGCAGGAAGATAGACTCGCATCTGCCTTGAGTCTATTTCTGCACCAATAAACAGAATACGCTGTGATGGCCGCAATACGGATTTTGTCCAATTGAAGGTGATGCCTAAGGAGCTGCCTATGGAGATAGTGGCTGCTAGAGTTCTTAAGAGTAGATGCCTTGAGGTGGCAGTTAGGAGCCAATCGTCTAAGTATGGAAACACCTGAAATCCTAGACTCCTCAGGTGAGCAGTCACCACTGCCAAACATTTGGTGAACACCCTGGGGACTGTGGTGAGACCAAATGGCAGTGCACGGAACTGGAAATGACTGTCCCCTAGGCTGAAGCGCAAGTGTCTCCTCGACGCCTGATTTATCAGAATGTGATAATAGGCGTCCTTGAGATCTATGGAGCACATCCAAACACCTTTCTGCAGAAGCGGGAGAATGGTTTGCAAGGTGACCATCTGGAATTTGGACTTTTTCACTGATCGGTTTAATTTGCTGAGATCCAAAATGGGTCTCAAGTCCCCGGTCTTTTTTGGTACCAAAAAGAATCTCGAGTAAGTCCCTGATCCGGTCTGATCTGCGGGGACAGGTTGGATGACTCCTTTTTGAAGCAGCTTTGAAATTTCGATGGCTGCCATATCCCGTTGACTGGGTGGCGGGTCCAGGATTCTTTGGGACAGTAGGGGGGGATTGAGAAAAGGGAATGGTGTAACCTCCGGCGATGATTCGGAGCACCCATTGGTCCTGGGTGATACTTTCCCAGGCCTTTAGATGCCTTGAAAAATGACCCCCAGCTGGCTCCGGAGCTGCACGGTCGGGCACTCCTTCAGGGATGCTGGAAGAAGGAGCCACGAAAGGACTCGTGGTCTCCAGTGTTGCGGGGGACTCCGCCGCCTCTGAGACGGCGTCTCCCTGAAAAATTTCCCCTTCCTCTGCCTCTGGAAGGGGAATCGCTCTGCTGCGATGAGTAAGACTTTTGAGACTTACTTTTCCCCCTCTTCGAGCCTTGGGATAAGGTCTGAAGGGAGTGGAAAACCGGGCCCCTACGGCAGTTAAAGTCTTGCCCTCCTGCTCGCAGCGAGTCAAAGTGTCCTTTACCTTGGGTCCAAAAAGGGAGGACCCATCGAAGGGGGCGTCGGCAAAGGAAGACTTAAAGGCCTCCGCAAAATGACACAGACGTAGCCAGGCTTGTCTCCGTTGAGCAACACCTGTGCCCGCCGCTCTGCTCGCTCCCTCGGCTGCATACGAAATGAGCCTCATGGACGAGTTGGATAGGGAGGATAGGGTAGCCAACTGGGAGTTAACAGTCTGGGCCAACTGCTCAGGTAAGTTACCAGAGAGGGTATCTGAAAGCTCCTTGACCAGATCCCTCTGCAGTCTCGTAAAATGAGTCAGGTAATTCAGAGACCTTAATGTAAAGGTTGTTGAAGCAAGGCTGCGCTTTCCGTACCTATCCATGCTCCTAGACTCCTTATTAGGAGGATGGACGGACGTTGAAGCCTCTGCCACATCTTGTTGGGTAGCAGATGCCACCACCAAGGCATCTACAGCCACACCTTTGGTAAGAAAGTCCTTATCCGGGGGTGCCGAAAGAAATTTATTGGGTCGAGCTGGCACCGGTTCAACAGAATCCGGATGTTCCCACGCCCTTCGCAAGATCAAATCCAGGAGCTCATCGAAGGGCGGAGACACCCAGGAGGCGGAGGGTTGAGCCCCGAAGGCCTTGAGGAACACAGACTCCTCAGCAGAAGGGGGTTTGGACTGCCAGTCGCCTCGTTGTTTAAGGATTTCCAAGATGTCCGCAAAGGATACATCATCAGAGGACGACTTGGGGGACTCCTCCGCATCATCGAGGTCGGTATCCGAGGTGAGAGACTCAGAGGAGTCGACATGCTTCCTCTTGCACTGTTTTTTCCTAGGAGGTTCCTCCGAAGACGCTTCGGAGGGACCTCCAGGAAGAAGGGAACCTCCTATGGGGGTAACCTCAGGCCCCAGGGCTCCGCTGTCATGAGACAGGGGGACTGCAAAGGAACTAGTCTCCGTGCCAAGGGAAGGTGGTGGTGAGAAGGTAGAGGTGGCCAGAGAAGATTTGGCCAAGGCACTCCTCATGGCTGTGAAGTCGGGACCCCCAGAGTCCTGGGAAGGTTCAACCCCCAAGGCCACAACAGCAGACGGAACTCCCGCCGCCGACGCACGGAGAGGGAGGCTAGGAACCGAAAGGATCGGTCCCGAAGCGTCACCCCCGGGGCCGACGGAGGAGGTCCGTGTACCGAACACCGACCCGAAGCGCGGGGTTGGAATTAGGTTCGGAGCAGACCCTGTAACTTCCACTGGATCCACCAACACCAACTCCAACGATGCCGAAGCTGTTGGAGGAGGAACAAAGATGGCAGGGTGGGAAATCGGCTCCGGAGCCGATTGGGCAGGAGCCGAGACCAACTTTTGAAAGACCGGAGACTGAAAAAGCCTTTGAAGCACCCTGTCTACATCCGAATCGGACATCCTCGATGACCGAGAAGACACCGATCGGGTCCGAGTTGACTTCTCCGCCGGCTCCGAAAGACTGGGGGACCGGCTCCGAATGGACTCGAGAAGTATCGCCGCCGAGGGAGGTTCCACCACTACTGCAATTTCCCTCGGAGCCGATGTGGACTTCGGCACCGAAGGGGAAGAGTCTGAGCGGGCAACCTTCATCGGCTCCGAAGGCAGTGGAGCCGATGAAGGTGACTCGCCTCTCGACGCCCGAGCTCTCGGCTCCGAAGTCAGAGGTGTCGAGGCCGGAGACATCGAGGCAGACCATTCCACCCTCGGCTCCGAAGTCCATGGAGCCGACGGAGAAGCCTGCCTAGACTTTTTTGCTGTCGGATCCGACGGGCTGGTCGGAGCCGAAGATTTTTTCTTCCTCGACGGGGAAGAAGAAGAAGATAGGGCTTCCTCAAAAGAAGGGGTAATAAGCCCTTTCAAAATCAACTTGTTTTCCCTCTCTTGGAGCACGCGAGAGGAAAAAGCGTGGTAAACGCTACAGGATTCCTGTAAGTGCTTCGGCCCCAAACAGTACACACAAAGCAAATGGTCGTCCGTAATGGACATTTTGTAAGAGCATTTTGAACATTTTTTGAATCCAGATGGCCTATGTTCTTTTGGCATGGCTATCTACTCCCAGTAAAGTTTAGAGAAAGAGAAACTTCAATACAGACTAAAAAGGAAACAGCTAGACTAAAGGCAAAGGTCCCTCTAAGTAAAACGGGAACACTTGCCACGAAGAAAAATATAATTTACCACAACTTCAAACAAATAGAACACGGACAATAAGTAGCTGTTAGGCAGCCCTAACTAAAGCGCGAGGGCTAGGCAAAGGCCCCTCTAACTAAAAACGGGATCCTTTACCGTTGACAAACACAAAATTTTACCACAAACTTTGAGAAAAAAACAGTTGCACCACAATAATTAGCTGTTAAAACAGCTTTTGGGTAATTTTGACAAAATTTCTGACAGAAATTTAAATACTAGAGGCACTTAGCTCAGCCAAGTCCGAGACCACGTCTATGCTGTAGAAGCGGCAAACGAGATCTGGGGAAGCAGTAGTGGGGCATCCTGGGATATGAGGAGGCTCAGCCAATAAGAGACTTCGTGCTATAGTATAGCGTGCAGAGTCGGAGCCGAGGATCGGCTCCAAACCCATCTGTACAGAATGTAGGCGAGATAGGATCATATTACATCTACATTTTTAGCTGCAGTAGGATTAAAGCTACAGCTGCTGGGTCAGGTTTGTGACTGAGGAACCTTATACAATCTATTTGCCTTTTTAGGGACAGCAGGATGACTATCAGAAAAACTGCAGGCACTAACACAGACCACCCCCTCGGACACCCCAATCCCATGCAAAAAAATTAGAAAAAGGGGTTGTGGATGGGCGGATGGATCAGCAATGCAGAAGGCTCTGGAAGTTTCATCTGTAACAGTTCACCGCGTTTTCCGAGGGACTGAGAAACCTCAGTATTCTCCCACTAAAAACAGTAGCATATTCTTGAAATAAATAGTCTCTGAGAAAGAGAACCCCCCCCCCCCCTCAGGGAGAACACTCTCCTGCTATCTTCTGAATCTGACTTAGAATCCAGAAGAGAAAGCCCTGCATGTGTCTTTTCATCTTCCTGTCTGGATTCAGAATCTGACTCTGTTCAGGAAAAGAGGAATTCCTTTTCCTCTTGCTAGAAACCACCTTATAAGAAGGAATAATAACCTGAATTAAAACCTTGCGCCTGATCTAGTAAGCTACTCCTGCCTAGGGAAATTTGAGGAGGCCCAGATACACATTTAATTTTATGTTTGAAAGGAAAAATGTGGCCAAAAGTGTTGTTAATGGCAGCACTAGCTTCCCTAGGGATGGGCGCAGCATTCTGACACAAGAGGGAAGTTTGGTTCCCCCTCAGCCACTGAGGAGACCCCAACAGTTGCAGAGGTCATGGCTAACCCCCAGGACATTGCGGCTGCTACACCACAGGGATTTGGGGTAGTAGATAAGTGGCATGAGGAACCTGCTTTGGTCACAGCTGAGGCAAATTACCAGCCTGCTGTGGTGGCAAAGGCTGCTTGGGAATCATTTCCTGGAGAAGCTTAGCAGCAACAGTCTTTAAAACAGGAAAGTAGCAACAGACACACACAGAATACGTTTCGGCCCTTCAGCCTCAAAAGGTAAAGTAAACAAAAACTTCCATAAGAAAAAAAGTTTTAAACATATTTTAACAACTTTTTATCATATAACAAAAAAAAAGAGAAAGAAAGAAATGCTCTCCCGTTTAGAAGTCACAAGCTAATCAACCAAAACACTTCTTCCCCCCAACTTAAAATTATTTCTTTTTAAGAAGAGTATTTTTTTTTTTTTTTAAGAAAAAAGTCAAGTTGAATTTTTTCATGGAAGGAAACTTATCTACGCAGCAATGGAACAACATTAGTCAACTGTCGATCCTTGAAACCCTGCAGTGAAGAGCTCTCTTCAATGGCAGAAAAGCTCTAAAAGGCTTAGCACACAAACCTGCCTTTTCAGTGAGGTCATCGTGAGCTGACTAATGCTTTGGGTGCATGGAAGGTGCCCTGAAGCCTGGAAAGCTGGCTGGATGTTATATTCTATATAGGATATAAACCATACAGCTTGGGCTACTGCTGCAATGATCGTAATGACCAACATCATTACATTTTCTTCGCCATCTTGGTCAGTTGGAATGAGAATAGTAGTAGTGACCTGTTTATCTGCCACAGATTTAGATAAAGAAATAACTGTTGGGTCTGCTTTAGGATTAGAAAAATCAGTACTTATGTGTTGACGCACCATATATAACCTATCGGGTCTATATTGAATTAGCGAACGCTTAGAAAAGTGAACGCTAATTCATCGACCCCTTTTAAGCAAAAGCTTACAATCTCGAACATCCGGAACAGCGATTTTTTTCACAGGGCAAAAAAATTGTCGCTGGGCCGGTTCTGGGAGTTCGCCATTTCCTCCACTGTGGTGCGATCTCGGAGTTGGTATATTCAAGTAGAGGGGGGTGGGGGGGGCACAAACCCCCCCCCACATTATGAAATGTTTTAAGTTTTTTTTTTTTGTGGACCAGCAATATTTTTTCCCTGCGGAAAAAAAAAAAATCGCTGTTCCGGGTGTTAGATTTTTAAGCTTTTGCTTAGGTCGATGAATTAGCGTTCGCTTTTCTAATATTCGCTAATTTAATACAGATCCAACCCATCACACCTTTTAGGGGTCAAAGGTTCCTCATTATGGAGGCTTGATGCAGACAATATACACATTTTCTGTGCAGCTTTATGCATCTATATCCATAACAAATCATAATGCATTTTTTGTGCCACTGGAATTTCACTCGGAAATAAAACAGAGCTTTGTCGGATGAACTATCAAAAGAAATTTCTTAAACAAGGAAATCTGAAGCAATACTGCCCCCATAATCAGAATGTGAAGAAACTTCAGAGTTACAACCCCCCCCCCCCAATAATGACTGGGAAAAAACTGCCAGAATAAGAAGAAACTTCTGTTTTCTAACAGCACTTTGAGAAAACAAGGAAAAGGTAGCATTCAGTTCCTTGACAAATCCCAGCACATCTGCCCTGTCCGTAAGAATAACAAGTGGCTGGAAGATTTTCATCAAGTATATCCTCACTTAAAGTCTGACCCTAACACACACTGACTCATGCATCCACAGCCCCATTCCTGTCAAGCAAAGCCCCTTCCGCAGGCTGAAATACACAGACCTCTAGTAGTATTTCAGCCAGAAATGCTTCTCCTACTTCATGTCGTACGTGGCACACTTCAGCAATATGCGACCATAACATACCTGGGTGGTTATGTGGACAGCCCTCTCTCATTTCAGCTTTGATGGATTTGCTGCATATCCATAAGTCAAAATCCACTCTAGCAACTCGCAAGCAAGGCCTAAACCTGGTCTGCGACATTAATAGAACTTGCTGACGGGATAGATTTGTGTCCCAGAGACTCCCCTGTCCGTGGAACAGACTCCTTCTCCATGTTAAGCAGAGTACCTCTCTAGCCCTCTAAGAGGAACCTGGATGACTGGATGGTACAATCCCACCTGTATTCCTGCTGGAGAGGGGAAAAAGGTGCTTACTTTGTGGGAACATGGGCGAAATTCTTGGCTAGACTTGTAAGGGTCTCTGGACAAATAGACTACTATCATCCTATGAACCTATCATTATGCTTCCTCTGGACCAATAGACTACTATCATCCTATGAACCTATCATTATGCTTCCTCTGGACCAATAGACTACTATCATCCTATGAACCTATCATTATGCTTCCACCATAGTCAAGAAATCCTTCTATCTAGCCCAGTGAATTTCTAAGGGAACAGTCTCTTAACCCCGTGATGTCAGAGGCCCTAAAGTTAAACAATAAGAATGAGCAGAGAACAAGGAAAGTTCGCTTCAGCCAATGTTCTCTGCAGAAGTACTATAAATAGGGCTTCTCACCTTCTGTACCAAGTCCTGATCGGCTTCTTGAACACTGATATCTGCTGGTGGTTTCTCTAAGTACCCCACAGGGTAGTTTGAGTCTCCCTGGTTGCTTCCTCGATCACGGCTTCTGTAATGCAGGAGAGAGATCAAATTCAAACCATAAAAATGTGCTTATGACCTGTACTGCAGAAGAAACTTATGATACAATTACAAATATAAAATCCTATAGCGATAGTCTGCTCAGTTATGTGATGCACCACAAAGTGCCCAAACATGCACGTTTAACCACTTTCAAAAAGTGAACAAGGACAATATATGCAAGGACCACTTTGCCACCATGTCTCTGTTCATTTCCCCACTTTTATAAGTTGCAGATAAGTTACAGCTTGGCTTCTCTTTACTAAGTCAGTGTTGTAAGTTTAAACACAGTCAATACATTTGGTGCATGCTCCACCATTAGATCTCAACCTACAGATGGAACATTTTTGACATTTGTGCATCACCTTTCAGCCCACATTGCATATATTCTTCTTTTAACATAAAGCATAAGGACAGAGGGGGAGATAACAGTACCAACAGTTTGTGGTGTTAACTCTGAAATATTAATTAATGCTAAAAGGTACATTCCCAGATCACCTAGCGTTTGGGGAGACTTCAGCTACTGTTTCATTAGATATCTTTGACAATGGCTACATGAATGGTTTTCTTTCTTACAAGTCATTCGAATAATTCAGATAATTACACTCAATTTTTAACTGCAGCTAGACTGTGGCTGAAAAAGGATCACCTGGTGCAATGCAGTTACCAGCTTAACATCCCATTGTTTCCTCTTCCAATTACCTACCAGAATCTCTAAGAAATATACTTAACCTGTACTTCCAAGCCCTTCACCTTATACCTCCAAAATACTTAATTTCTACTACTTTTCTCTTTCGCTTTTTTAAGACTGTACTGATGAACCATTTTGCTAGATTTTGCTAGCCTGTTGCACTGTTGTCAAGATACTTACCAAATGTCTCAAACATGTTATTACAGTTTTTTTAGCCTCTCTTTATATGGATCCTAATGAAAATTATTTTATTTTGACATGCTCTGAATAACCTCACCTTACAAGAATGCATTGGCACTTTCTCTAGCACTACAAAGAAAAGGCTACCTGGAATCTTGCCAAATCTCTAAAAAGGGTACTACTCTATCTTCTACATGTGATGCCATCCTCCTTTGAATCCCAATATCACAATAATCTTCACTGCTGCTTCTGAAGACAACTGCACCCTTATCTTAAGTCTTTCCACTTTGTTTCTACTCTTTCCCTTCATAAGTAAAATCCACATTTGATATTAACCTTTATGGCCCACTGTTTCTAAACTATGTCACAAAATAATCTCCCCAGGCTGAAGGGCTTCAAAGTACAACAAACGCACAATAACAAAACAAACAAGTCCACTGTCCGATAAATAGTTTTAATTGAAGAAGAGTTAGTACTCGAAAGCTTTGCAATTTTGTGTGTAAACAATTTATCAGACGTTGAATTTCTGTTTTTTTTTTGTTATTGTGTTTTTAAACTATCACATTTCTGTCTACTCATTCTGCCATGTCCCCTTTCATTCTTTTAAAATCTTTTTATGTACCTACCATTTTGCAGATCTTATGCCCTCTGCCTAATTACAAATACACTAAAACGAATGGCCCTAGTACCGACTCCTGTGGTATCCATCCCAAATGGACCTCAATCATAATTACTAGTTAAGTCCCATTTTTAATTTATAGCTTTACACTTACGCTGCTAAGCTGAATGAGCATATCCTATTGCTACTCTCCAATCCAAGTGCAACTACTCTGTAGTAAGTGCACTAAAAAAAGGTGCCCAGTTCTTTTAGTATAGAGCAATAAAGCCCTGATCCGGGTGACCCAGAAAATGAATTAACAGCATGGGTGCCTACTAGAACTAACTGGGTGACTGGATATTAAAGGAATGATAAGACATTTGCCTGATCAGCTTTTCCAGGAGGAGGGAACAGGGACCATGGCCTTCATGAGCCTCCATGCCAATATTGTGGCAAGAACTGTTGCTGATGTAGGCAAGTATCCACCACTGTTGTGTGCCTACCTAGATAACGACAACAACAAAACTAAGGCTTAAGAAAGGAATCCCCTCTTTGGCTGGCATTAGCCCACTTCCAGTAAATAGTGGTTCACAACCCTTAACATACATGAGGTCCCCAATCTCCATGTGCAGAAATGTACTCTCCTAGAAGGGACAGCTTCCTGGCATGGGTCACACAAGGCATCAGCAAGTGTCTGGGAACCGTAAGGTCAGGTTCATAAAGGGAGCAGCCCAAGGTCAATAAAGGCAGGCAAAAACACAGTGACCAAACCAACCCAACTCGCAGAATTAAAATGGTAGCTGTCATTCTGTTACTCCACCATGGGCAAGAACACACTGCATCAATCAACAACCAGGTTTTCCTCTTCTTTTCCTCTTTTAATTTCTCCAAATTTTTTGGATTTCTAATACCATGACAGGAATGGACCCCATTCCTAAGTCAAAGTACAATTAAAGTTCTTGAAATTGGTATTGTTTCAATCTTTGATGTCAGCCAGAAGTGCTCTTCGCAGCACCTGCAATGTGTGCAGTAATGACCCCTCTTGCAATTTATACGGAGTTGCACGTATTGGTAACATATCTAAATACGACTGCAGATTCCTTTACACACGACTCCTTGCTACTACTACTATTGGAACTGTCTGGGTTTCTTTCTTACACACTGCTGTCATTATTTACCCTGTGTTCTTGTGGTAGAACTTTATCAGTTATTAATTTAGCTGCACAGTAATATATCCTGTTTACTTCTGTTATAGCGCATGGGTCTCTAAGGACAGTCCTAATTACTGTGTTCATTTGTTATATCAAACTTCTGACTTTTGGGGTTTTATTGACCTTCTGCAGTCTATTTCTTTCATTGATCTTAATATATCTCTCTCTATTAAGTCAAGCAACTCTTCTCTTAACTAATTTTCTTCTAAACTGATCTTACTTTTCTGTTTTCCATTTCCTGTGGGAATTCTACAGAAAGTTCTGCAACATCTTCCTGTGGCACATTCTCTTCAATTTCATCTTGTGCCATCCGTTGCTCTGTCATATGGGAACTCACTCACTTTCCTCTTTTTTAATTTCTCTACATCGTTTGGGTTTCTAATGCCATGACAGGGAAGGACCCCATCAAAGTATGGGTTTCTAATGCCATGACAGGGAAGGACCCCATCAAAGTATGAAAAGTTCATGAAGTTTGTATTGTTTCAATCTTTGAGGTCAGACAGAAGTGCTCTGCGCACCCGCAATGTGCCCAGTAATGACTCCTCCTGCAATTCGTATGGAGTTACATGGATTGGTAACATATAAAAAAAAATCTACTAGCGTATTTAGACAAGACCCATTGCTCCTACTACTACTGGAACTGTCTAGGTATCTTTCTTCCACATTGGTCTCATTTCTGCATACAAATCCTGATATTTTATGACTTTGTGCCTCTGTGTATGCAAGACACTGTAGTGAGTGGGTGCGGCAATTTCAATGATCAATCCTAATTTTGTCGCCACAGACCACTAAATCTGTTTTTCAAGCATCTATCTTTTGAACTCCTGATAATGGGTGATCCCATCTGATGTAGACCATCATTTTCTATGGTGCTTTGTAGCGCATGTTTCCAGTGTTTTTTAAGCCACTTCAATACCATAATGTCTGCACAATTCCCGGTGCAACAGTTTTGCCACATTATACCTTTCTGTATCCAGTTATTCTGCCTTTAGTATGTCACAACCAAATGTATGAGACTATTTTCAATTTGGTTTTACAAAACCTACATTTGTCCGTTTCTCCCACATGTTCAATGGACTCTATAAACCACTGTGTACGCAGCCCACTATCTTGGGCCAACAATATTAACCTTTCATCTTTTGGTTTGAATTTGCCTCTCCTTAACCATTTCTGCATTCACGCCAGATCAACATGAGGTTCTTCCAGCGGTTTTCTGTGCTTACAAATATTTATGCATTTTCCGCATGTCATGCCGTCTCATCTGATTCTTCACCTTATATTCTCTCTCTCTTGTTTTTTGGCACTTTCAGTTGCTGCATTTTTTTTAATCTACTTCTGGTTTGATTTCCCTTCCTGCTTGACACCTCATACTGCTAGACTACGCAGGAAGTCATCTTAGATTTATTCTCCTCATGGTCAAAACTGTCACTACATTTGGGTCTTGTGAGTTCAGCAGATGTGTGTGTAGTCCCACGATTGCAGATCTATACATGTAATTAAGTTCAAGGAGGACCATACCTCCTTCAGAACGGGAAATATATAATCTTGGTATGCACTGATTTTTATAATTCATTTGGTGAGCATGAAACATCCTTCCTGTTTTCCTGTCTAATTTAGCCTTCACATTTTGGGGCCAGTCAATCACTCCAAAACTCAAGTTAGGACAGGAAGAGCAAATTGGTTTATAGCCTGAATTTTGTTCCTACATGTCAACGTTGTTTTCAGGATTAATTTAAGTCTTCTAAAATATTCATTACTAAGTTTTATTCACATTTGTTTATGTTTTATTGCTGATCCTTCATAGGAAGGTACTAGGCTAATGGCCCAAGGGCCTACGTAAGCCTAGCCAACAAGGTTCCCTGGCTTACGCCACCCAAGAAAGTTATTTTCCTGTGCCACTGTCGAGTAGAGAGACAGAAATGATCCCCGGGGTGTATTTCGTATTTCCCATCCATTCATCAAGATTTTTGTTGAAGAGTGCTAATGAACAACTTTGCTTGACATAGATGGGTAGCCTGTTCCAGAGTATGGGAAGTCTCTGGGACAGGAATCTATCCCTCCAGCATGTCCTGTTTATTGTGGTGACAAGGTTTAGGTCCCTAGAGCATGTAGCTCGGAGGGATTGGGATTTCTTTAGGTGTAGCATGTCCAACAGCTCTGGGTTTGACATAACTTTATATGTTAGGCAGAGATCACCTCAGAGTAGGCGATATGCTACGGAGTAAAGATGGAGTTTTTTGAGGTGGTCAGTGTAGGGCATTTGTTTGAGGCCAGTAATCCTCTTTGTGAGGTACTTCTGTGGCCTTTTCAGCTGCTGCAGATGTCTTGTGAGGTACATTCCAAAAGGGGTGTTGTACTCTATAATGGGTCTAATGAGTGTCGACTAGAGGGGAACAATGACCCCTTTTATGATGAGGTATGCCACGTAGAAGGACTTCCTGACTACTGTGGCGATGTGACTATCAAAGGAGAGACTACTGCCCACCTGGGTCCCAAGGTCTCATCACACATTCGGTGTTAAGTAGATTGCTGCCTATGTGGTAGTTCATGGGTACAGAGTTTTTACCAAAGGGCATGACACTGCACTTTTTAGCAATGAGCTTGAGGCCATGGCTCTGACACCAGGCATCTGTCTCAGAGTGTTACCCCGAATAAATTAGTTCAGAACCATGCAAAAGCAGAGACTCAGCCAACACAGGGTCAAGTGCCAGATGACAGAACCCTTAAAAATATGCAGAAAGCTTGAATAATGCAGGATTTAAGGTAAGCTGAAAAAACTCCCAGCTACCTGAGGGAAGTTGAGGATAGGTATCAAATCAGCCAAAACAAAAGAGAAGAGATCTCACACGTAGGTTGGATCCAAATTATTTAGGGCCAGGTATGCCAGTAGAAGAACTTCATAAGCAATGTATTGTCAGACATTCAGCCAGTGCAGGTCTTGTAAACCTGACTGCGGGTGATCAAGTTACAACACCAGAGGAATTTTACAACACCTTTTCAGAACACCTGCCTAAAAAGTGAAGTTTTGAGATAGGAAGTTGGTTATCCACACAGCCCAGCTTTTCTGAGATCAGGAGTTATCAAGGTGTCATTTATCTAACCTGGAACAGAAATACACCACCTTCACAAAAGGCTAGGAAAACCCGATAAGAAATTTTGCACAATTCTCCAAATAAACAAAACAAGGTGTACTGCATATGTAATAACATGTGCAGAAAGACCAGAGATGAAATCATTGTAACTGGTAAACAATACCTCTGACCACACAGAGAGGACTTCTGGTAGACACTGTTAAAGCCCTGACTACTGAAAGCATGGCAATAAAATGTTGAACAAATAAGGCACAACAGTCTTGACTGCAGAGACACCCTACCACACAGAAGACTGCAGCTCATCTGTTAGCCGTTAATGAGAACTCCCAGGACAAGTACTCAGACTCGGAAGATTTTATCCACGTAAATTGAAAAATGAAATGTGTGGGGCAAGCTGGTTCTCAAAAAGACCACAATGATGTTTTCTGTAAGCCTCTGGTCACTCCTCCTCAGGACACAAGGCTTGGTCAAATCACAACTCTCAAACAACTAAGAGAACCAGCCATGCATAGCCTGCAGCCACACCATCAAGCGAGGAGGCAAGGGCTCTGCTATAAATCCCAACCAACTCATTAGGATAAGCTGCAATACACTACTGGAGATGGCTGTGTAGGACACATTACAAATGTCTTGGGTGACAAATTCCCTGTCACTGCAAATAGCTGACATCCAAGGGTTAACCAACCATGTAACTAGCAACCAAGAGTCATCAGACAAAGTAACATGTTCCACCAGCATATAATTTGTCTTCACACAAAAATGAAAGACCAGGTCCAATGTACAGCCATGTTTACAGACTGTGGAGGCATCTACCTAATCAAACCCCAATCCCTTCAAAATACAAAGGGATTGTATTATGAAGACACTGATTCCTTGTCAGCTTCATGTTAAGGTCCCACAGGGTGATGCATCTGGAAATAAGGGGATAAGAAAGTCTGTGAATTCCTGAAAAAATGCTACCGCCACTACTGGATGAACAGTAGATGAGAAGACACCCAAAAGTTACTCTTGTACCAAGCATGCTACAACCACTACTGGATGAACAGTAGATGAGAAGACACCCAAAGGTTACTCTTGTACCAAACATGCATTAAAAGGTGTCGGCACATGCACTGTTTTCTGTCAGACCAATAGCTGAATGATAGACAGCTCCAACCTCCTAGTCAATCCAGTTAAGGCTCACATGCTGAATTACAGAGAATCAGGTGGTCACCAAAGCTGCAAAGATAAAGTCAAAGGTGTCATCCATCCCAATGGATATGACAAATGCCAGATCCACATTTAACAGCAGGTCTGCCAAAATCCAGTCTCATTTCAAATGGACTAAGCACTAATATATAGTGCCAAAGTTAAACTACAAGAGGTTCCACTCAAATGTACCAGATTTAAATGAGTGACCCACGGGTATAATGTGTAGCATACGGTCACATTTATTTTATTTGACAGTTGTTAACCTGGTTGGTCCAACTAAACTGCAGGGCCCTTTTCAGTGAAGACCCAAGGAGAAAAGCTCCGTAAATAGACAAATGGAAAAACAAAATCATCATACATATTAACATACAAATGTAAATATACAGACAACTCAAAATACACCTTATAAATAAACATTAGAATACAGGAGTAACAGCCTTGGTACATGTTAACTATAAAAAAATATAATAAAAAAAGTTAGATTCCATCTAATTACCATCAGAGAATAATTCATGGCTGGTAGAATATCGTAAGGACCTAAAAAGAGTAGTTGTGGTAAAGTGAGAACCGAGAAGGGAAATGGAAGAGAAGAGGAGAGGCAGTAGTTTAGGTGGGAGCGGGACAATGACAGGTCCAGGATTAGTTTTTTTGAAGATGAGGAAGTTGCTGTTTGTTCTTGGAGAAAGGGGGAGCTTGTTCCAGGCAGTAGCGAAGGATTGGCTGTATAAAAGCTTGTCAATATTTTTATTAGGTTTGTAGATGTCCAAAAGGTGTAGGTTTGTGCTGCGTAGGTTATGCTTAGGAGAGTAGGGAGTGATGAGGTCTATGAGGGCAGGAGGATTGACTTAAGAGATAGCGTGCGAGATGGAGTTGGGGAAGTAAGAGTTGGTTATGGAGTTCAAGCTACTATAGGTTTTTAAAGCTATGCAGTGGTGAGACAGATACAGAAGGTTTGCACTGAACCTGGCTATTTTATTGTAAGTGGTTTCAAGTTTAGCTATTAGGTTGGATTATATTGGTGAAAACAGGGGCTTCATAAGAAGGAAAGCCTGTGCTAGACAATGCGTTATTAGTGAGGAATTTTTTATGTCTGTATAAGAGACCGAGGTTTTGGTGGGTCTTTTCAATAGCTTGCTGAATATGTTATGTCAAAACTTTAGTTGGTCGTCTATGATTACACCAAGAAGTCTAGTATGTGGTTCTACAGAGATAAGTGTATTATTAAGAGAAGACAGCAAAGGTATTTTGTGTTGCTGTACAGATTTGGGGAGGAAAGGTAAAAGTTTTATTTTTTTAGGATTGAGAAGTAGCTGATTATTGGTCAGCCATTTTTCAACTGAAAGGAGGGATACCTGAGTAACGGCAAGGAGGTGGGGAAGGTAATCAGACCACGAGATAATAGTGGAGTCACTGGCATATTGTATTAGTGAGGAGTATGGACAGGAAGTGTGCAGGTTTTTGCAAAGCTATTAAAAAGGAGAAGTCCAAGGATTGACCCTTGGGGGACACCTGCTTGGATTAGGAGGAAGGGGGAGAAGGTGGAAAGCCATTTGATGGATTGGAATCTGTTGGAGAGGGAACTGGAGAACCATAGTATAAAAAAGTAGTTGTTAAGGGAAGAAAGTTTTGAAAGCAGTAGGGTAAGGGAAATGGTGTCAAAGACTTTAGGTAGGTCAAGGAAGAGGCATGAGGCTAGTTTGTCATTGTCCCATGGTTTGGCAATAGTCTGTATAAAATAAAGGAGAGCTGTAGAGGTGCTGTGTTGAGGACAGAAACCATGTTGGGTGTGAGTTAACAGGGTGTCTTGTATGATGTGTTTAAGAAGCTGGTTATGAATACAGTTTCTAGAATTTTGCATAAGGGAGGATAGCATGGTGATAGGTCTATAGATGGTTGGTTCAGTTGAATTGCCACCTTCATGGAGGGGTATAAACGATTTTTCCATATGTCAGGGACTGTGTTCTCGTGAATTGGCATGTTTGCTAATATGGAGACTGGATGTGCAACAGAGTTAGCTGCAAATTTAAGAACAGAGGAGGTAAGTTGTCAGCTTTTTCAGTTTGGTAAGAAGAGATTTCATGCATGCAGTAGGGACAGGTTTGCTGTATCCAGGACTGTTTGTAAGCTTCTGAGCCCCCCAAGCCTTTCTGTGTTGGAGGGAAGATTTCTAGCTTATCAGCGGGAGTGGTAAGCACTAGGTAGTCTATCTACCACAAGAGTGGTTTCTGGCCCAGAAATTGTAGTTTACTGGCGGGTTGGGCAGTTTTTCCATCACTTTCAACCTTCTGGTTCAAAAGCCCGCATTTGCGCTTGTTTCCCACCTTTCCTGTAACTAGTCTAGTCCAGATACAGATCTGCTGTATCCAGGACTGCTTGTAAGCTTCTGAGCCCCTTGAGACTTTCTGTGTTGGAGGGAAGCCTTCTAGCTTATCAGTGGGAGGGGTAAGCACTAGGAACTAAACCTTCTATTTAAGGGGTAAAATAACTAGGAACTAAACCTTCTATTTAAGGGGTAAAATAAAACATTTCAGAGCTTTACCAGAAAGGCTCATCCAGACTCTGCTACACTTTGCTGTGAAGGAAAGTATTTTATATTACTTTATTGCCTTTTTATATTTTGAATACTGTGGTTTGTTTTCTTTACCTTGTGTTTTACTTGCATTCTGCTTTAACAGCATATTAAAACTTCAAGAGAGACCATAGCTCTGTCTCTTCTGAGTCGGGCAGAAATTTTAAAAATTTTTCCAGCCCTCCCACACAGTTACAGTTGTCTTGTTAAATACCACTGTATTTCTAGTTGCCTGCCTCTTGTGTTAATCTGACCATATATCTCATTTCCTCTCTACTTTCACTGGCTTGTGTGAGTAATCACAAAATCATCATTTTTGAAATCCCTCCCCTTCAACTATTTAAATTTATTGGCCATCCTACTGTATTCCACAGTACCAAAATACAAAAGTGATCACCCCTTTCAATCCATTTTGCTGTTTTAAAAATAGTAACTCTCCACTAAACCTTAACTTTTTAAACAGGTAAAACTTAAGTTACCTACTTTCACATCTAACTTCTCTAGTGCACACTGCAGTGTGCATTGTTTTTAATCTTACCTTTAAGTATCTCTGTGACTAGCACTTGCTCTAATACCTGCTGCAAAGCACTAGGAAGCCTTAAACTGATACAAGCACTCAACTCTCCTTGTTAATAAGGAGAAATTAATAGTAGACACTAAACAGCATATAATTGCAAAGTACCTTGCTAAGGTAAGGGAAAACAGCTCCTATACGTTACAAAAAAAAAAAAAAAAAAAAGCACCAAACCAGGCATGTCTAAGGGTCAGCTTCCGGTGATTTCTCCTGTCCACCTGGTGAATCTGGGCATACTAGGGCAATGCAGCAATTGCCTTATGTACACAGACAACCCTCTCCTCCTACCACCCAACACTGCAACCTGTGAGAGATGCACTTACATAGCCAAAATGGCAGCAAAGCTCTTTCACCGAAGATTGTGTTAGACAGTCAAGAGGAGAAGGTTAACACCCACACTATACCTCAATCAACACATAGCCCTTCTAAACCCACACCACCAACACCCACATATAGCAACACTAAATCCACATATGCAGAGGCCCTTAACTGTAACCTGCCCATGCAACAAGGACCTCTGAAGCTGAAACGCACACAAACACCAATCACAACCAAAGTGTCACATAGTTCACAACACCAGTGTGCCACCCAGCAACAGCCCCCAAGGTAAGACAACATACCTAACACTTTAGTCATAGCTGACTCTATAGTCTGGCACACTGATGTCCCACTCACCAGGTTGATCAAGGAGAAACTTACAGTCAGTTGCCTGTCGGGTTCCAGGATCCACCACATAACGCATGCACTCAAGTCACTCCACAATTAGTACAAACATGACTCTGTCATTGTCCATGTTTATTTATTTATTTTATTTTTATTTTACATTTGTTGACCGGGCTAGTCTAGCTGGATATATCTCCATTTTCAGTAGAGGCCCGGGGAGAAAAGCTCCACATAGAACATAACAGTGAGACATACTTTTAATAAACACAAAGAATACAAGTAAGACAACAATAGTAAAAAAAAACAAATACAAATTGCTAATAATAAACTAGGTGAATCAAATTCACAAAAAGTAAGGTACATTATCATTAAAAGTCCTGACTAGAGATAGGACAGTTTCAAGGGCTACTTAATAATTACATACAGGCTATGCCATAAGGCTCCTACTACAATAAAAAATTAAAATAAATAGTGGAAGGAGAAGGAGGAGGAAATAAGTAATGTGAGAAGATAGGAAGGAGATAGAAGTCAAGAGATGAGAGAAAAAGAGAGACTAACAAGAGGATATGGGAGAGGTAAGAAAAATAGGTCAGAACAAAGAGTGACTTAAAGGGAAAGGAAAGGTATATGCTAGATATAAAGCACCAGGTGAGGTAAAAGGTCAGGAGAGGGGGGGAGAGAAGTTAGTCAGGAGTATTACATGAGCAAAGCCAGTGATTTTGGAAGTACAGTTTGATTTGTTGTTTGAAGAGGGGTAGGGATGTGATTAGTGTTATATCCCTAGGTAGTAAATTCCATACCCGGCCTGTGGTATTAGTGAATAGTGAGTCACCAGCTAAGTTGTGAGCTTTTATGGGTTTGGTCAAGAGTTTAGAAGAGGAGCGAAGGGAGGTAAGATTGTTATAACGGGGTAAAAGCTGTGAAAGAATTGGAGTGTTATCAGGTTGGTACAAAATTTTGTGTGCAATTGAGAGTTGTGTGAGTGTAAGATAGTTTTGTAGTTCTAGCCAGCCTAGAAGTTTCAAATTAAGGCAGTGATGGGTTCTGAAGGGGTTGCCAGTGGCTGCGCAATGTTATTGTAGCAAGTTGCTAGTTTGTTTAGGTTAGATTTCTTGAGGTTAGTGAAGATAGGAGAGGCATAAAAAAGAGTGGATATAAGATGAGAGTGGGCGATAGTGGCTGTAGCTGATGGGGTGAGAAATGGTTTGATCCGGTATAAGGATCCCATTTTTCTGTTTACAGATTTGATAGTGTTGTTAATGTGTTGATCAAAAGAGAGATTGTTATCAATGGTTATTCCAAGCAGTTTAGTTGTAGAGTCTGGACAGATGACAGTATTATTGTTAGACAGGATGGTAAAATGTAGTGGGGAGGCAGTGGTGGGGGTGAAGAGGAGAAGTTTAGTTTTTTTAGCATTAAGGAGGAGGTATCGTCTAGTAAACCATGTTTCTACTGTGTTGAAGATAGTTTGGGTTAGTGTGATTAGGTCAGAAGATGAGGTTGCTGAACAAATTATTGTGGAGTCGTCAGCGTATTGAATGCAGGTGGCTTGTGGAATAAGAGTGGAGATCATTAATAAAGAGGGAGAAGAGAAGTGGGCCAAGAATAGAGCCCTGAGGGACTCCAATAGAAATGGGCAATAAGGAGGAGATGTGGTTATCCCAGAGAACGGCTTGTTGTCTGTTGCAGAGATATGAACTAAACCATTTTATGGAAAGTTTGTCAAATGAGAGGGATTCCAGAATATTAATTAAAGAAGAGTGGTTAACCATGTCAAAAGCTTTTGAAAGGTCGATGAATAGTGCAGAAGAGAGAAGGTTATTGCGATTGCTGTTGATAGTATCTACAAAGGAAAGGAGGGCAGTGGTGGTGCTATGGTGGGGTCTAAAACCATGTTGACAGTTAGCTAAGATATTGTGTAGGGACAGATATTGAACAAGTTGTTGATGAATACACTTTTCCATAATTTTTGCTAAAGGTGAGAGAAGTGCAATTGGCCTAAAGTTAGAATACTCGATAGAGTTACCGCCTTTGTGTAGTGGGATAATATGAGAGACTTTCCAGATGTCAGGGATAGTTCCTTCTTGGGTGGTTCTATTTATAAGTATAGTTATTGGGTAGGCAATTTCTTTGGCAGCCTTTTGCAGAAAGAGGGAGGGAAGCTTGTCAGCAGAGGGTGTACAAGGTTTCAGTTTGAGGATAAGTCGATGGATGAAAGCGGTAGAGACAGGTTGTAGAGAGAAGGTGTAGGAAGAGTTTGCTAAAATATTTGGAGGGTAGAAGTTATTAGTGTTCAGTTGACTTGCAAGAGATTGAATGGTTTCAGTAAAGAAGGAGTTAAAAGCATTGGCAGTTTGGTTAGGGGTGTCTGGGTCAGCATTTAGTGGGGAGGGAGTTTTGGCTGATCCTGGAGAAAGGAGTTTATTGACGGAAGACCAAAATTGTTTTGGTTTATTAAAATGGGTTTCTTGTAGTTCACAGTAAAACTTTCTTTTGTCATTTAATATAGCTTTTTTGGTCAGGTTTCTTAGTTGACGAAAGTGATGGAAATCAGAGTTTATTCTAAGGCTCCATTTGGCCCAAACTTTGTTTTAGAGAGGATAAGTTTTTGAGTTTCATTTGTGAGCCATGGGGCTGTATTTGACCTCATTCTAATGGTACGTTCGGGAGCATGTTTATTCAGAATGGAAAGAAAAGTAGAATTGAAGAATAATACTGCTTCGTTAAGTGGAAGTATTTTTAAGGGGTTCCAGTTACAAGCTCTGAGTTCGTTTTGAAACAGGTCAGTTTTAAAGTGTTTGGTAGATCGTATATTTCTAATATTAGGGAGGTGGGAAAGTCATTTTTCTCTCTTGTGATAAAGGTTAAGCAATGATCACTGAGGTCATCAGGCAAAGTACCTACATTGTATGTGATGTTAACTTTGGTTATTAGTATCCAGTCTAAAATGGTTTGCTTTTTACTTGGTTTGTTAAACCTTGTAGTAGAGGTAATGGTTTGGGTGAAACCATTTAGGTTGATGTGAGAGGTGGGATTTTCAGTGTTGATGGTATTCCAGTCTATATTAAAGTCACCAAGAATTATAGTTTCCTGGGGGTAGTTGATGGAGACCCAGCCAAGAAAGTTTTCTAAGATAGGTATATTATTGCCAGGAGGTATATACATACAGATGATGTAAAGGGCTTTCTTTGCATTTAGTTGGAGTTTAATAATGATGGCTTCCACTTTACTGTCCTGGGTTGGACAGGCAGACAGGGTAGAGATGTTGAGGTGATTTTTAAACAGAATTGCAACTCCACCACCCTTACGTTTAGTACGGTCAAGCCTTAGTATATTATATCCTTGGGGTATAATTTCAGTGTCTTTGGTAGCTGGCTTAAGCCAGGTTTCGGAGAGACAGAGAATGTCAAAACTGTGAGTATCTAGGAGAGCATGTAGGTAGGGTACTTTGTTGTTTACACTGCGTATGTTAAGATGCCCTAACAGAAGGGTGTTATTTGAGGTTGGTCTGGATGTTTGTGGAGAAGGATTTATGGGGCCAGGGTTAGGGTGAATATCACCGTCTTTTAAGGTAGAGTCATCAGGAGCAGGTGTAAGGTTGCTCTTAAGAAGGGTTAGAGGTTTTATTTTTCTATCTGAGGATAGGGTGTAGGTGAGGTGAGAGTGCCTATGGAATTTGGCTAGGTTGTAGCTAAAGGTGGAATTGACATTTAGGAATGAACTGAGAGGAGTGTGGAAGGTAGAAGTAAGTTTTTGTTTATTGGAGGGTTGAATGTAGAGTGGGTATTCTATGAAGGAAAGGAGGTAGGTAGAGATGAGAGTAGTAGCGAGTAGTAATGAGAGTATAAGCTGTGTGGATAAGTTGAGGGCCATTATTGAGGGTGAGTAAGGTAGAAGAGATTAACGTAGAGATATATGACCAGGGTTAGCAAGGTGGTAGTCAGTGTTTAAGTTAACAGGGAAGAATAATAAAGAGGTAAGACTAGTGATAAGGATGTTAAGGTATTTGCAAGATAGAGGGACAGGAAAAGAGTGTGGAATGTTAATAGAAATGAGTGGTAATAGAGAAAGAGAATGGAGACCTTAGGATGGGGATGTTAGTAACTAATGGAGGGAGGTATGTGGAGGATGTGGGATGTGGGGTGTGGAGGGGGGAGGGAGTGAATGACTTGAGACGTACCTCCCTGGACTACATGAAAGAGACATGGAGGAGCTCTCGGATCATGTGCCCCAGGCAGTTATGACCCTAGCCCCGAGTAGCATCCTGCCTTCGCCCAGAATGATACCACAATAATAAGGACAAAATGATTGACTTCAACAATTGGCTAAGCTTCTGGTGTCATTCAAAGGGGATCCAGTATCGGTCTGCCTGGGACGACATGATCGACAGACCACGATGCTTTGCCAAAGGTCTGCACCTGTCGCCCATGGGATTCAGGTTACTGGCTAAGGCTCTTGCCACCTCTATAGTGCCTTTTTTAGGCAAAGTTCAAAGAACAAAACCACCAACAGGTACAAGCATGTAAAATCTGAAGGTAATGCTACTCAATGCTAGAAGTCTAAACCTCAAAATGCACTCTCTTGAGGCACTCCTAAAAATGGAGAACATCGATATCTGTGCAGCAACCGAGACCTGGTTCAAGGCTACAGAGAACACCCCTGCAATACCAGGCTACAACTCTTACCACACTTTTCGACCACCAAACCAGGACCGAAACACTAAAGGTGGAGGAGTGTCAATGTTCACCAAGGATATTCACATCACCAGGCTAGTTGCCCAACACAATGCATCTGAAAGTCTCCAGGTGCAACTAACACTAGGCAAGACTGCAATCCAAATTGTAGCTTTCTACAGATCCCCCACCATACCCCAAGATTCTCACTACACCTTTCTAAACATACTGGAAAATATTAAGATAGAACCAAACACCCTAATACAGGGTGATTTTAACTACCCTGCCATTAACTGGGAAAACTACTCATGTACCAACACCTTTGCCCAACGGATCTTGGAATTCATAAATTCCAGCACCCTGGATCAACTAATCCATAGTCCCGCCAGGGGCTCCAATATCCTAGACCTGGTCATTACCAACATGGGAAATCGATGCTCCACACCTATGGTCACCCCCTCGTTAGTCAGGTCTGACCACAAGCTAATCACCCTTAACATCCACATCCCACCCCTAACCCCCAGTAAGGAAACCTCCATAAAAAACTTCTCCAAAGCCAACTTCATACTACTCAAGTCAACATGACAAACTTCATGACACCCATGCCGACGGGAACTGAAAGTTCAACTGCTGAATCCTACACTAAGGCATTGCACGAGCACATTCACTCATGCATGAATGGTGCCATCCCAAATAGAACCAAGATGCTCTCATCCAAAATGCTCTCATCCAAAAAAAAGGAAGCCAATCTGGTGGTCCCCTGCCATAAAAAAAACTTTACAACAAAAGGAAGAAACTGTTGCAGAAAAGAGGAAAATCCCAGGATGCAAAGAACTCCCTTACCAGCCTCAGTAAGAAACTGAGATCCCTCATAAAATCCTCCAAAGCTAGTTACGAAATTAAAATTGCCAAAGATTCCAAAGACAACCACAAGGCATTCTATAACTATATCAAGAATCTAAATGGCAATGCTCAGATCTGCTCTGAGCTAAAACAGAATGGCATTAAATATACTGATCCCAAGGATATTACCAATATCCTGTCAGATTGATTCAGTGCCAACTTCACCCTCCCCTCTCACCCCCTAAAAGGCCCATCTCAATACTGGAAGATTGCCAAATTCCGGTAATAACGGCCACACAGGTAAAAAAACGCACTTTCCAAAGCTAAAGATACAGCATCCATGGGACCAGATGACATCTCGGGCTGTGTACTACATGAACTACAATATGAACTGGCACCTCACCTAAGTGTATTGTTTAATCATAGCCTCCCCTCAGGTTTCGTGCCCACTGAGTGGCACAGAGCTACAGTTATCCCACTCCACAAGGGGGGATCCACCTTGGATCCCGGAAACTACCGTCCCATCAGTCTGATGAGCCTTATCTGCAAGGCCATGGAGAGTATTATCATGGAACTTATAAACATTGGCAAAAATTAAACACTGGACCCCACCCAGTTTGGGTTCATGAAGGGCCAATCTTGTCTCCTGAACCTGACTGACTTCTTTGAATCAGTCTCCAGAGCCATGGACAAGGGTAACGTGGTCCACACAGCCTATCTAGACCTTGCCAAGGCCTTTGACACCATCCCCCACTCTGGAATCATAGATAAGCTTACTAAGCTGGGCATTAATCCCTACGTCACCCAATGGGTTGCTAACTGGCTTACTGATAGAACACACAATGTAAAAGCAGCAGACTCCAAATCCAGCTCTAGACAAGTGGAGTACCTCAGGGTTCAGTCCTGGGACCGCTCTTGTTTGGCATCTACTTCTCTGAAGTACAGGCCAACACTAAGGGACTCTGGCTAACAAAGTTCGCAGATGACTGCAAACTGGGAGCCATTATTGAATCCCCAAATGATGTGCATACTCTACAAAAGGGCCTTACAGAAACAGATGCTTGGTGCCAGAGCCAAGGGCTCAAACTCAATGCCAAGAAATGTATAGTTATCCCGTTTGGGAAAAAACATGTACCCGTGAATTACCATATAGGTGGCAGTACACTAAACACAAAAAGTGTGATAAGAGACTTGGGAACACAGGTGGACAGTGGTCTCACCTTCGATAACTACATCGCCACAACGGTCAGGAAATCCGTCTATGTGGCACACCTCATCACGAAGGGCTTTTCATCCAGAAAAAAGGAGGTCATTGTCCCACTGTACTCATCCCTCATTAGATCCATTATAGAATACAACGCCCTGTTTGGTATGTACCTCTCAAGACATCTGCAACAACTGGAAAGGCTGCAGAGATACCTCACTAAAAGAATCACAGGCCTAAAGCAGATGCCCTATGCTGACCGCCTTAAAAAACTCCAGCTATACTCTGTCGCATAACTCAGAGGCGATCTCTGCTTAACATACAAGGCCATGTCAAACCCAGAGCTGTTGGAAATGCTACACTTAAAGAAATCCCAATCCCTCAGAGCTACACACTCCAGGGATCTAAACCCTGTCATCACAATAAACAAAACATGACGGAGGGATAGGTTCCTGACCCAGAGACTCCCCAGACTCTGGAATAGATTGCCCATACATGTCAAGCAGAGTGCCTCTTTGGCCCTCTTCAAAAGGAACCTTGATGATTTGATGGGAGAAAGGAAATTCACCCCGAGGGTCACATCAGTCGCCCTGCTAGACAGGGGTCCAGGGAAGAAATAGCCAGGGAATTGTTATGGCTAGGCTTGTATAGGCCCTAGGGCTGATAGCCCATCTACCACAGGATCCAGGGTACAGATTCTTAGTTTTAGCACTTGAATTTGCTTATTCTTGCTCAGCACTTGTTCAGAACGTGTTGTTAGCACTAAATAAGCTATAAATTGCTAGAACACTCAACCTTCCTCTTTACCTAGAGGAAAACAATTTTTGTACTTACTTTCCTCACTTGCATAGAGAAAAAGAGCTCTTATACTCACTTTCCTCACTTGTCTAGAGGAAAGTAGTTTTTTATTCAGGCATGTCCAAGGGTCAGCTCCCAGTGTTCTCTCCTGTCTATTGTATGAATCTGGGATCTTGGGGCAATGTAGCAATTGCCTCATGTACACAGACAACCCTCTCCTCCTACCACTCAACACCACAAACTGTGAGAGATGCACTTATCTAGCCAAACTGGAGGTAAAGCTCTCTCCAACCAAGACTGAACTTGGCAGTCAAGAGGAGAAGGTAAACACTTGCACCACACCACACTCATCACATAGTCCCACTAAATGTACACCACCAAAGCAGAAACACAAGCAACCACCACCCCCAACACAACCCAAATGACACACAGCCCACAGACTCAGTGTGCCAATAAACCACAGCCCGTAAGGCAAAACAACGCACCCAACACATTAGTTATAGGTGACTCTATAGTCAGGCACACTGATGTCCCACTCACCAGGCTAAACAAGAAGGTTATGGTCCGCTACCTGTCGGGTGAGAGGAGCCACCACATAACCCATGCACTCAGGTCACTTCACAACAAGTATAAATATGACACCGTCATTGTCCTTGTTAATGTGAATGACCTGAGATGTACCTCCCTGGACTACATGAAGAGAGACATGGAAGAGCTCTCAGATCTTGTAGCCCAGGCAGGTATGACCCAAGCCCTGGGTAGCATCCTGCCATCGCTCAGAATGACACCACAATACAAGGACAAAATGACTGACTTCAACAATTGGCTAAGCTTCTGGTGTAATTCTAAAGGGATTCGGTATCTGTCTGCCTGGGACGACATGGTTGACAGACCACGATGCTTTGCCAGAGACTGCCTGCACCTGTCGCCCCTGGGATTCTGGATACTGGTTAAGGGTCTTGTCGCCCCATAGTGCCTTTGTTAGGAAAAGTTCAAATGACAAATTCACCACCGTAACAGGAACAGGCAAGCAAAAACTGAGGGTAATGCTACTCAATACTAGAAGTCTAAATCTCAAAATGCACTCACTCTCAAGACACTCCTTAAAATGGAGAACATCGATATCTGTGCAGTGACTGAAACCTGGTTCAAGGCTCTAGAGAACACCCCTGCATTACCAGGCTATAACTCATACCACACTTTTCGGCCATCTAACCTGGACCAAAACACCAAAGGCAGAGGTGTGTCCATATTCATTAAGGATATCCACGCTAGTTGTGCAGCATAATGCACCCCAAGGTTATCCAAGTGCAACTAACTCTGGGCAAAACTGCAATACAAATTGTAGCTTGCTACAGATCCCCCAACATGCCCCAAGATTCCCACTCCTCTTTTCTTGATATACTGGAAAATATTAGGGTTCAACCAAACACGCTAATAATGGGCGATTTCAACTACCCCACCATTAACTGGGAAAACTACTCATGTACCAACTCCTTTGCTCAACGCTTTCTGGAATTCATAAATTCCAATGCCCTGGATCAACTTCCACAACCTCACCAGGGGCAACACTATCCTAGACCTAGTCATTACCAGCATGAGTGACCAGTGTTACACACCTGAAGTCAACTCTTCATTGGTCAGATCCGACCATAAGCTAATCACCCTAGATATCCGCATCCCACCCCCACCGACCATTAAAAAAAACACGGTAAAAAAATTCTCCAAAGCCAACTTCATGCTTCTTAAGACAGAAGTGGTGAACTTCATGACACCCATGTAGATGGACAATACAGTTATGACTGTTGAATCCTACACAAATGCACTCTATAAGCACTAACGAGTGCATGGATTGTGCTATCCCAAACAGAACCAAGACGCTATCCTCCAAAAAAAAGGAAGCCAATCTGGTGGTCCTCTGCCATAAGCAAACTCTGCAACAGAAGGAAGAAACTGTTGCAAAAGAGTAAAATCCCATGAGTGGAGGGGCTCCCTGGCCAGCCTCAGTAAGAAGCTGAGATCCCTTATAAGATCCTCCAAAGCTAGCTATGAAAATAAAATCACCACTGATTCTAAGGGCAACCACAAAGGATTCTATAGTTATGTCAAGAATCTCAATGGCAACACCCAGATCTGCTCTGAGTTACAGTACAATGGCACGAAAATTACAGAACCAACTGATATTGCCAACATCCTGGCAGATAGGTTCAGTGCTAACTTTACCCCCACCTCCCCAACCCTCTAACGGGCCCAAATTCATACAGGAAGAATGCAGAGTCCCTGTAATCATATCTATGCAGGTAAACGCTGCACCCTCTAAAACCAAAAAACAGCATCCATGGGACCAGACAACATCCCAGGCTGCGTTTTATATGAACCTCAAAACAAACTGGCTCCCCACCTAAGCACCATGTTCAATCATAGTCTCACATCAGGCTTTGTGCCCACTGAATGGCACACAGCAACAGTTATCCCACTCCACAAAGGGGGAGCCACCACTGATCCTGGGAAATATCGACCTATTAGCCTGATGAGCCTGCAAGACCATGGAAAGCATCATCATGGAACTCATAAACAAAGACATTGGTAACCTCCAAACGCTGGACCCACTCAGTTCGGGTTTGTTAAAGGCAGATCATGTCTCCTGAACCTGATCGACTTCTTTGAGGCAGTCACCAAAGCCGTGGATGAGGGTAAGGTGGTTCACACAGCCTATCTTGACCTAGCCAAGGCTTTCAACACCATCCCCCATTCTGGAATTATAGCTAAACTCACTAAACTAGGTATAAATCCCTACGTCACAAGATGGGTTGCCAACTGCCACTGACAGAACCCACACTGTAAAAGTTGCAGACTCCAAATCTGACTTCAAACCAGTGACAAGTGGGACCTCGCCTGTTTGGTATCTACTTCTCTGAAGTACAGGCTAACACAGAAGGCCTCTGGCTAACAAAGTTCACAGATGACTGCAAACTAGGAGTCATAGTCAAGTCCCCAAATGATATGGACAAACTACAGAACGGCCTCACTGAGACAAATGCCTGGTGTCAGAGGCATGGCCTCGAGCTCAATGCCAAAAAGTGCATTGTCATCCCCTTTGGTAAAAACTCTGTATCCATGAACTACCACATAAACGGCAGTCTACTTAACGCCGAATGTTTGATAACAGACCTTGGGACCCAGGTGAACAGTAGTCTCTCCTTTGATAATCACATCAACACAGTAGTCAAGAAATCCTTCTGTGTGGCACACCTCATCACAAAAGGGTTCTCATCCAGGAAAAAAGAGGTCATTGTTCCCCTCTACTCGGCAGTCATTAGGCCCATTATAAGAGTACAACACCCCTTTTGGAATGTACCTCAAGACATCTGCAGCAGCTGGAAAGGCCACAGAAGTACCCCACAAAGAGGATTACTGGTCTCCAACACATGCCCTACACTGACCATCTCAAAAAACTTTACTCTGTAGCATATTGCCTACTCCAAGGAGATCTCTGCCTAACATATAAAGCTATGTCAAACCCAGAGCTGTTGGACATGCTACACCTAAAGAAATCCCAATCCCTCCGAGCTACATGCTCTAGGGACCTAAACCTTGTCACCACAATAAACAGGACATGCTGGAGGGATAGATTCCTGTCCCAGAGACTTCCCATACTCTGGAACAAGCTACCCATCTATGTGAAGCAAAGTTCCTCATTAGCACTCTTCAAGAAAAATCTTGAGGAGTGGATGGGAAATAGGAAATAAACTCTGGGGATCACTTCTGTGGCTCTGCTTGACAGTGGCACAGGAAATTAACCTTCTTGGGTGGCATAAGCCAGGGAACCTTGTTGGCTAGGCTTACTTAGACCCTTGGGCTGATATCCTAGTACCTACCTATGAACACAGAACTGGGAGGAACTGGTAGAGGGAAAGGGATCGGAAGAGGAGAGGGAGGTGGCGTTAGTTTTTTTTTATAGAGTCGAAGGAGGAATTAAGAAAGGAGGAAGTGCCTGTTTGGTGAGCGGTTAGGACAGGGGCTGGGGGTAGAAGGGTTGCCTGGGTGTAAGAGTTTGTTGATACTATTCCAAAACTTTTTAGGGTTGGAGTTGGGGTTGTAGAGTGATTTTTGATTTTTTTGTCCAGATCGACTGGTTTCTTATTTAGGTTCCTAAGTTCTCTACAGATTTGGAGATGGCAGTGGGAGTTTGATTTTTTCCAGGTTTTCCAGGCGCTGTCACAATTAAGCATTAGTTTATGGGATGATTTTGTTAACCGTAGAGCAAAGTTTGTTTTTGTTCTGATTTTTCTAGTGGGGGCAAGGAGTATATTCAGGAAGGTGTCATTAGATTTGGAGACTCATTGAGAGGGAGGGCATAGAGAAAGGACCAGTTAATAGAGGAGAGACGAAAATTGAAGGTTTCTGGGTAGATATTAGAGAGGTTACAGCTGTCTTTGTACAGGTGATGTTTTAGCAGATCAAAGGAGTGTCGTATCACGTGGGTAGGGAGATGGTCATCGAGAGAGT
This sequence comes from Protopterus annectens, assembly GCF_019279795.1. Taxonomy (NCBI): domain Eukaryota; kingdom Metazoa; phylum Chordata; order Ceratodontiformes; family Protopteridae; genus Protopterus; species Protopterus annectens. The sequence continues at coordinate 70,992,289 of NC_056750.1, read as the reverse complement.
CAGGTAGACTGGTGGTATTGTGATACAGATTTAGGTTAGAGGTGAGGATCCAGTCAAGGGTAGTGTTATCTGTGCATTTATTCTCGCATGGGTGGGAGAGGTGCTGAATTACGAGAATCTAAAGAGACTGATGCTAGCATTAGGACAGTAGGAATTAAGGGAGGTGTAGTCACTATTGACATCACCTGGGATGACAGTCTCGTAAGAGAGGTTTTGAGATGCCCAGGACAGAAAGTGCTCGAGGGTAGGGATGTTGCTGTCAGGTGTTATACAAACTGATACTATGGCAAGGTTTTTGTGATTATTTAATTTGCAGTAAGCAATAAGAACTTCAGATGGATGGAAAATAGGAAGTGTAGGCAGAGGAGAGTATGCAACAGCAATGTCACCACCTCGTTAATTAGGAGGATGTGTAGGCAGAGGACACAGAAAGATTGTCAGAATACACAACAGCAATGTCACCACCTCGTTAATTAGGAGGACGTGTAGGCAGAGGACAGAGAAAGATTGCCAGAATACACAACAGCAATGTGACCACCTTGTTTCTTGTGCAGATCGAAGCAGAGGATGTTGTAACGGGAGAACATCAGAGTCCATAATACGAGGTTGTAACGGTTTCTGAAGAGAGTGAAACTGTCAGGGGCTGTAGAGAGTGAAACTGTCAGGGGCTGTAGAGAGTGAAACTGTCAGGGGCTGTAGAGAGTGAAACTGTCAGGGGCTGTAGAGAGTGAAACTGTCAGGGGCTGTAGAGAGTGAAACTGTCAGGGGCTGTAGAGAGTGAAACTGTCAGGGGCTGTAGAGAGTGAAACTGTCAGGGGCTGTAGAGAGCTAACATGTCAGGGGCTGTAGAGAGTGAACATGTCAGGGGCTGTAGAGTGAACATGTCAGGGGCTGTAGAGTGAACATGTCAGGGGCTGTAGAGAGTGAAAATGTCAGGGGCTGTAGAGAGTGAAAATGTCAGGGCTGTAGAGAGTGAACATGTCAGGGGCTGTAGAGAGTGAACATGTCAGGGGCTGTAGAGAGTGAACATGTCAGGGGCTGTAGAGTGAACATGTCAGGGCTGTAGAGAGTGAACATGTCAGGGCTGTAGAGAGTGAACATGTCAGGGCTGTAGAGAGTGAACATGTCAGGGGCTGTAGAGTGTGAACATGTCAAGGGCTGTAGAGTGTGAAAATGTCAGGGCTGTAGAGAGACAGGAAAAGCATGGAAAGAAGTAACGTTGTTAGCAGTGCTTTAAATACTGAGGGACAGTATCTTTAAGGTTTTGGGAGTGAGGTTGAGGAGTTGGATAGGAGGTATGGGGGGGGGGTGGTCAGGGATAGGTTTATAGGTTCATACTAGGCTATCTGCCCTAGGGCATTTATAAACCTAGCCAGAGTGTGTTTGGCTTTCGCCACCCATTTTAAATTTATTTTGCTATGCCCTTTTTCGAGGTTAGTATACTGTGCCTCTGTCTAACAGTGACACAGAAGTGATACCCGGGGTAAACCTACGATCTCCCATCCACTCATCAAGATTCCTCTTGAAGAGAGTCAATGAGGGACTCTGCCTAACCTGGACTGGGATTTTATTCCAGAGTGAAGGGAGCCTCTGGGTTATGAATCTGTCCCTCCAGCATGTCCTATTTATTTCAGTGCTGAGGTTCAAGTCTCTAGCGTAGCTCGATGGGATTTGGATTTTCTGAGGTGCAGCATGTCCATTAATTCGGGTTGGACATGGTTTTATACGTCAGGCACAGATCTCCTCTGAACAGGCGGTATGCCACTGAGTAGAGCTGGAGTTTCTTTAACCGGGCAGCATATGGCATCTGTTTGAGCCCTTTGATCCTCTTGGTGAGGTACTTTTGGGGTCTTTCCAGTTGCTGCAGGTGTCTGGTAAAGTACATCCCAAAAGGGGCATTGTACTCAATTATGGGCCTGATGAGGGATGAGTAAAGAGGCACGATGACCTCCCTGATCTAGATGTGAATCCCTTCATGATTAGGTGGGCTATATAAAATGTTTTTCTAACCACTTTGGCCACGTGGTTGTCAAATGAGAGATTGCTATCAACTTGGGTCCCCAGGTCCCTAATTACTTCTTCTGTACTTAATGGATTACCACCCATGTGGTAATTTGTGGGCACTTTGTTTTTGCCAAAGGGGATGACTATACACTTTTTGGCGTTTAGCTTGAGGCCATGGCTCTGGCACCAGTTGTCTGTTTCTATGAGGCCCTTTTGGAGGATGCTTGTGTCGGCTGGAGAGTCAATTATGGCGCCTGGTTTGCAGTCATCTGCAAACTTGGTCAGCCACAGTCCTTCCGTGTTGGCCTGTACCTCCGAGAAATATATACCGAACAAGAGAGGTCCCAGGACTGAGCCTTGTGGGATGCAACTTGTAACTGGTTTGGAGTCTGACATGGCTCCAGCTATTCTAACCATGTGGGTTCTGTCCTTGAGCCAGTTTGCAACACATCTAGTGACATAGGGGTTTATATTTAAGCTGGTGAGCTTATCTATAATGCCCGAGTGGGGTATTGTATCGAAGGCTTTTGCGAGGTCCAGGTAGGCTGTGTGGACCACCTTCCCCTCGTCAATGGCCTTGGTGACTGTTTCAAAGAAATCGACCAGGTTTAAGAGGCAGGATCTGCCCTTAAAGCTGAACTGGGTAGGATCCAGTGTCTGTAGGTCCCCAATATCTTTATTTATGAGGTCCATGATGATCCTTTCCATAACTTTGCAGACCAAGCTAGTCAGGCTTATGGGGCGATAGTTTCCAGGATCCATTGAGGCACCACCTTTGTGGAGAGGGACCACTGCTGCTGTACGCCACTCTGAGTACATATCCTGTAGTAAGGCTGAGATTGAACAGTAGTTTTATGTTTGGGTTTAGCTCTTCTTGGAGTTCATGTGGGACGCCGGGACACCGCCTGGTCCCATTGATGCTGTGTTTTTGCTTTGGAGAGGGCAGCTCTTACCTGAGCATCTGAGATGTCAGGGGGGCAGCACTCTGCTGGGATAGATATTTGCCCTTTTGGTGGGGAGGAGGGGGAGAAGTTTGCGCTGAACCTGTCAGCTAGGACGTTGGCAATGTCTGTGGGTTCGGTGTATTTTTTGTCATTTTGGACCAATTCTGAGCATATCTGGGAATTCCCACCCAGGTTCCTAACATATCTAAAAAAAAGCCTTGTGATTATCCTTAGTGTCCTGTGCAATTTTTCTCTCGAAGCTGGCCTTAGACGATTTTATGAGTGCCCATAGTTTTTTGCCAATACTGATCAGAGATGCCTTCCCTTTTTGGGATTTTGCTCCATCATGTAGTAGCTTCCTCCTTCTATTGTATAGTTTGTTTATGGCTGGGGTCCACCAGACAGGACGTCTACCTTTGGTGGATCGGGTCTTGGTTTTATTTGGAATTGCATGATCCATGCATTCCTGAAGGTTCATAGGTTCATACTAGGCTATCTGCCCGAGGGCATTTACAAGCCTAGTATGGGGAACTATACCCATTATTTTGCTGTGCCTCTGTGTTCATAGAATGCGTTTATAAAGGATTCTGCGGTCTGGGCCGTATTTTCCACAGGCCCGGGGGCTTTGAAGGATTCCACCACGGTTTTGAGGAGTGTGAAATTTGCTTTAGAGAAGTTTTTCACTGTGGTTTTCTGGGCAGGGGGTGGGGTTGGGATGTGAATATCCAGTGAGATTAGTTTATGGTCTGATCTTACCAGTGAGGGATACACTTCTGGTCTGGAGCACAGAGTCCCCATGTTGGTGATGATCAGGTCCAGTAGGTTTTCCCTTCTTGTGGGAGTGGTAACAAGTTGTTCCATAGCATTTGAGTTTATAAATTCTAGGAACCTTTGGGCTAGGGTGTTGGAGCTAGAGTAATGCTCCCAGTCTATGTTTGGGTAGTTGAAGTCACCCAATATAATGGTGTTTGGAGAGACCTTCATATTTTCCAGTGTTCTCAGGAAGGCCGAGTGGGGTTCCTGGGTTTGGGAGGGTGGTCTGTAGCAGGCTATAAACTGGAAGGCAGTTTTACCCACTGTTAGTTGCACATGGATAGTCTCTGATGCTTCGTGCTGTACCACCAACATGGAGGTGTGGGTATCTATGACGAATATTGATACTCCCCCCTTCTTTTGTGGTTCGGTCCAAGTTTTGGGGCCGAAAAGCATGGTATGAGTTATAACCTGGTAGTGCTGGGGTGCTCTCGGGAGCCTTGAACCAGGTTTCTGTTACTGCACAGATATCGATGTTCTCCATGCTGAGGAGAGTTTTGAGTGCGTGCATCTTGAGGTTTAGACTTCTGGCGTTGAGTAGCATTACTCTTAGTTTCTTATCCCTAGGGATACCTATGGAGGTGGGTTTGTCTTTTGAGCCTTGCCTAAAAAAGGCACTATGGGGGTGGCAAGAGCCTTTGCCAATATCCGAAAGCCCAGGGGTGACAGGTGCAAGATGTCCCTAGTGAAGCATCGTGGCTTGTCGAGCATGTCATCCCAGGCTGACAGGCATTGGATCCCCTTTGAATGACACCAATACTTAAGCCAATTGTTGAAATTGATCATCTTGTCTTCATATTGTGGCATCATTCTTGGTGAGGGTAAGATGCTACTCAAGGCCAGGGTCATACCGGCCTGGGCTACATGCTCAGAGAGCTCCTCTATGTCTCTTTTCATGTAGTCCAGGGAGGTACGTCTCAGGTCATTCACACCAGCATGGACAATGACTGAGTCATATTTGTACTTGCCTTGGAGTGACCTGAGTGCTTGTGTTATGTGGCGGATCCCAGCGCCCAACAGGCAGCTCACCGTGACCTTCTCCTTGTTCAGCCAGGTGAGCGGGACGTCAGTGTGCCTGACGATAGAGTCACCTATTACAAGTGTATCAGGTGTGTTGCTTAGCCTTAAGGGCTGTGACTGTTTGGCATACTGGGTTTGTGAGCTATGTGTTGCACGTGTTTTGTTTTGGGGTAGCGGTTGCTTGGGTGTCTGCTTTGGAGGTCTCTGCTGCTTAGGCAGATTTTTATTTAGAGCCTCCGAGTATGTTGTTGTGTGTTTATGTGTTTGGTTTGCTGTCGTGGTAGGTCTATGTGAGACTGGAATTGTAGTGAGTGTGGTTTCCTTCTCCTCCTGACTGGTTATGCCAGTACTGAGTTGAGAGAGCTTAGCCTCCAGTTTGTCTATATGGTTGCATCTCTCACATGTGTTGGAATTTGTTGGGAGGAGGAGAAGATTTTCTGTGTACATGAGGCAGTTGTAACATTGCCTCAAGATTCCCAGATTCACCAGCTGAACCGGAGAGGAGATTGACAACTGACCTTTGGACATGCTAGAATAGTATTGGGAATTCCTTTATAATTGAAAAAAAGGGCCAATGGGGAACAAGGTACTCAAGGGGAGTTTGTGAGGGTGTAGTGCTTTTAATTTTTTAGTGCTGGACTTGTATAATTGCTTTAGTGAGCAAGTGCCAGGTAACTTAAATGCAATGTGTTACAGGTAACTTAAATGCAAAAACGACAAACAGTAACTTTCTTTCAAGTGAAACAAGGAAATAAGTACAGTAAGCAATGCAGATATCACTAGGGATCCACAGAAGCACTGAAAAAGCTGTGTTTTAGGTGGAATTAGCGTTTCAGGGAAACAACAAGCATACAAACAAAGCTAGATTCAGCAGGCCTGGATCTAGTCTATGCTGCAGCAAACAAGGTGTACCAATTTCAGTAAGAAACAGTTCAAATATGCAGGCACTATAAGTCTTTAACCAGAAATCCCCAGCGCAGAAGGTCAGAGTCCAGCCTCTCCTCCCACAAGAGTGCAGACCACGAACCTTCTTAATGTAAAATAACTGGCCTGAAGCCCAAGTGCTTAAACCAGAATTAATACACTTTTAGAACAACAGACACGGAGCCCTCAATCAGCAGTTCCCAACTTAGAAGGATATAAGCTACCTGTCCGGCCACCACAGTGCAGACCACAAACCTTCCTAATGTACAACAACTGGTCTGAAGCCCAAGTGCTTAAACTAAAAGGCTTAGAATGAGTTACACCAAGCAGTAATAAATACAATTGAGTACTTTTAAGGTGGTGCAGCGGTTAATGCTGTCGCCTCACAGCAAGAGGTTCTCTGGTTCGATTCTCGGCTGGGGTGCCTTGTGTGTGGAGTTTGCATGTTGTTCTCCCGTTCAGCGTGGGTTTCCTCCGGGTACTCCGGTTTCCTCCCACATTCTAAAGACATGCTTCTGGAGCATTTCTCCCCGGGCCTCCGCTGAAAACAGGATCTGTGGAACCTAGTCGGACATTCCTGGTCAACAAATGTTAAATAAATAAATGACACAAAAGCAAAATAAAAGTAGGAAGAAACACAAATACAGTAAAAGCAGATTAAAAAAAAAAAATTCTGAGCAAGCAAATGAGATGGGCCCAGGAGGAGTATCCAAGTGCAAATTTACAAGAGGGGCGGGCAGTTTCAAAGCCACCAAGATTAACACAAAAACAAAAACAGGGTGGGTGGGGACCTACTGAAAAAACAGAGTCACAACTTCCAGCTAGATATTGCTCAATGCAACACAAACAAATTAATTTAAATTGTGCATTATTTGAAAAAAGTACAGATAAAAATTTACTTAACTTCACTTATGCGTTCAGTTGATTGCATGCAGGTCTTAGCTGGCCAAAGCTCTCAGTTTAATCAGAAAATAATTCACTGTACCACTTGTATAATACAGAAACTGAACAATGAAGTAAACTACCCCCCACTTATCACTGGCTATGCAGGTTTTTTAACAAGCCTTAAGCGGAGGTGTTAGAGGGGAAGAGTATGGGTACTCGTGGTTGAGTTGGAGGGTGGGCCAGGGTGGGGTGAATATCACCGCTCAGCAGAAGACTTGGAAAGGACGGTTTGTATGCTGTGGTGAGGGGGCTGGAGAAGAGAGGTTTGTGTTTAGGTTTGGGGGGGGGTATTTTAAATTTATGTAACGGAGTCTGAAAGTGAGTAAACAGTGAGGGTGCTATAGAGACATGTATTGAGCTTAGTGGATTGCAGTGATTGAGGGAGACAGTAGAAGAAGGGTGGGAGTTATAGGAGGTGGAGTAGGAGGAGGGAGGTAATATATGATATGTTGCTCATCCTACTTAAGTGAAAGAATTGCGGGTAGGTAAGAGTTAGAGTACTAGGGTGGAGGAGGTAGTTTTTGTGTGATTGGATAGCTAGGACTGGCTGGAAGGGGGGAGTTGAGTGGTAGTCAGGGTGTGGTTAATGAACGTGAGTGTATAAGTTTGAGGAAAGTAGGAGGTGTGGGAGTGGGGTAGGGGAGCGAGCCCAAGCACAGAGAGGACGAACGGAGTGGGCCTACCCTGGTCACCAAAATGGCCAAATCCAAGAAAAAAAAACTTATCAGTTGCAGCAGTATACGGCAGGTCAGTGCAAGCACTAGTGTTAACAGCAAGACCAAAGCCTAATTTAGCAAAATCTGTTTTATATGTTCAAGAGCTACTATTATGTTGGAGAAATGTATAGCTAAGTCTGAGGAGAGAATAGATTGGGGGGTGGGGGATCAAATCTTAGGAATCCTGCTCACATGCTCGCCAATCAATAAAATAAACAGGAGGCGATTTTAGTCCAAATTACTAAAAAAATTTGCTTTACAAAGGTGGGAACATACTCAGTCACCAAGTTTAAAATTCATAGGGGCCAGGCAGGCTGTAGCAGCAACATACTCTCTTACTGGAGGAGCTACACACAAAATGTTCGCTTTAAAATAGAAAAAGTCAGCAGGCAGATGTTACACAGAGAGCACACTGAGTTTAGGATGCCACAGATTCAGCAGGGAACGGGAGGTTCCATTACATTTTTAAAAGGTTTCATCCTTCAACAAACTACAACACTTGCCAAGATTCAGATTCCCCGGATCCCCAACAAGGGTGGCAACTCTGCCCAGACAACTCTTTCTTGACAATATACTGCTTTTTACATTTAGATACAACTGATCCAGGCACCTTTGGATGAAAAATGGGTCAATGGGGTCATACTGTTCCAAAGTATATACGTTTCCCCAAACCATTCTGTCCTCCTCCTGTGGCAATTTCCTTGCAAGAAGAAAAAGAAAAAAAAAACTTCCTTCTTAAGTAGCACAATGTTCCCTAATCAAACAGAAGTTTTCTGGAAGAGCTGACAAAGATCATCATGGAGTCACAAGGCCATAGGAGGGCCGTTTTCCTAGTGAAACTGTGCCTAGGTAGAAACCAGAAAAGAAAAAGCTACCCATTTAGGAGTTAACATGCTAACGCTCCTGACCTAAATAAAATAAACTTACTAAAACAGTCAAGAAAAGTCCTACTGCTTCATAAAAGACAGTCTAAGCAGTGCTTCAGTGAATGCAGAAATCACCAAACCGAGATCGACAGGTTCACTATCTTAAAAGAGTAAGGATCATGCTATCTTAATTAAAAAAAGGACCAGGTAGTGTAAGAAAACAGTGGTAACAGCCAGTTATGAAGAGAACACTTCATAAGAATAACTTCTGGGCTGCCAGGAAAGCCCACTTACCATAACCTAACAGGATCTCTACGTGTGATTACTCTCAGCAAGGGCAGAAAGAAGCAGCTGGATGTTTGACAGGCGAGTGCCAATGCTGGAGTCAAAAGTATATCATGAGCTCTTCCAAAACTGGGGTGTGCATGCAGATACATTAACTGCAACACATCACATCATGAGCTCTTCCAAAACTGGGGTGTGCATGCAGATACATTAACTGCAACACATCATGAGCTCTTCCAAAACTGGGGTGTGCATGCAGATACATTAACTGCAACATCAAGGCTTAGTTGGGCAGTGAAAATGCCAACTAAGGAAATGAAAAAATGGACCCTTTTATATTTTGTAAGACCATGTGGAAAGTAATGGGGGATTTCCATGCCAGCTACCCCAGAAGGAAGTAAATACCCTCTACGAAATATGCTGGTATCATGCTGCCTAATTAAAGTAACTGTGCAAATTAAACAAAACAAAACACAAGAAGTTGACGCAACACACCTTATACTTAATACTAGCCCGCTCTAAACCTGCCCTTTTAACCCTAGAAAAGCCCTTTCTGTAACACTACCACCACACGATATATACACAACACATACATACATACGCACACAGAGACAACACTAAAATCTATTCCCCTACCTAACCCTAACTTGTTTTAACCCTAGCCTGAAATCATTGGTGTCCGCACACCCACTCACACTGTCAATCCTTTTGCTATACACATCCCAAATCCACAATTACCTAACACAAAAAGGTTCAAAAACACTCGTTTTGACATCTCCTGCACTCCAAACCATTCTGAAAGTACTTTCAGCACTTTAATTCAGTGTTCAACCAATTGTAGGAAGCCCATATTGTATACAGACACATACCTGTACATGTACATATTCGTGTGCATATTGCAGCATGCATTGTGGGAGGTCTTGCCCTAGAATATGTTGCAACTGATGTATTAATTTTGTTACAAATATTGTGACAGGATATGAAAAAATATGAAATCTTGTAAATAATGTAAAAAATATATGCCTCTTAGATAAAACGTTGTTTTAAACAGTGCAGGCATTGGTGATCAGAGAAGTTGGCCTTTCGATGCAGAAGGAAATTATGACTAGAAGAGCATTTCCAGAAAGTCTACTGTGAAAAGGACGAGACAACATGAAGCAGCTTGAGACTACCTGGAAATATTCTGCTAAGACTCCAGCTAAGAGAAAGTCGTCTCAATTTATTTAGGGACTAAAACTAAACTAGTAAGAGAGAAAGAGAAACTGCAGAGTACAGCTGGTCACATCCTGCAGAACAGTTTGTACTACTGAACTGTTTTAGTAACAATAAAAAATATAAAAGTATCTGCGGTCTTGTTTCGATACCACATTGATGGAGAATGCAGGCAAATCTGGCACACTTTTTTATGCCAAAAAGGAACCCAAGTTAATCTTTTGCTGCCTGAAATTTCAGTAACATCTTTCACAACTGAAGAGACAGCAGTATTGTAGTATGGGTTAAAAACTGTGTGTGTGAAATATATCTGTGTTGTGCCAGGATGACAACAGTAGAGCAAATCTGAAAACTAGTGCTCCAGCCCATAGGATAGTAGAAATGGCATAGCCCACAGTCATACAAAAGACCGTTCTACCACTTAAACAACTAATCAGGGAGGAAAGCCTCAAGGCCCATATTATGTCTTTCAAACAAAATATGTACCAGACGGGACTAGACAAGAAACCTTTCATCTCGTCTAAATGGTGGACCATTAAAGGCCTTCACTGACATGAAAGGGACTGAACATCAGGACAATCTTCTTCTTCTTCTTCTTTTGGCTTTTCCCAGTTAGGGGTCGCCACAGCGGACCACCTGTCCACTCATGTTAAAACAGCACCATTGGCTCAAGCATCTGCTGCCTCAGACAAATTCAAACGTTTCATAGCTGGACAATTTTTCTTAATAAAATAGTAAGATCTTGATTATGTGATTTAAAGCATGTAGTTAAAATTATGATTAGATCCTGGGGTCACCATATTAAAACTAAAATTACAGCCACTGGTAAGTCTTAAAAAAACTTTACTACTTAAGAATGTGGGTATTTTAAACTGCCCTTATTGAAGAGAATTTTGCTGTACTATACAGAGGTTGTTATTGTACAAAACTATGTTCAAAACTGATTACCCTGGGTTTAAATTATAGGTTCATAGGTTGGTACTAGGCTATCAGCCCTAGGGCCTATACAAGCCTAGCCATAACAATTCCCTGGCTATTTCTTCCCACATTATTTACTTTTCTGGACCCCTGTCTTTTACTTTCCTGGACCCCTGTAATTCTGGTAACAGAAAGCATTAGCTGTAGACAAATCCTGTTGAAAACTAGGTCACATAGCTAAATTCTGTCCTAGTAATAACGATATTAAGAAACCACCAAAAATGAATAAATGGTGCTAGTATAAACCAATAAACGAAAAGGCACCACAAACCAAGTTGGATGCACTCACTGCCGTTTAATGAACAAAACAAAACACGTTCATGCTAGGCACATACAAAACGTTTTCGTCTTCAACTTCATCAGATAATTGAAACATCCCACACATCCCCAATATATACAACTTCATTAAATCAATTTTAAAATCATCCAATAGGAGAAAAGATGTCATTAACTCATACCAAATATTTATCACTCTCATCTTGGAAAAAAAACACTACATTCCATAAGTACAATTGTATCCAAACATTAAATACTAGTTTCCATTAAGTACTCTGTAATCTTCATACATGTAGATATTATAAAATGATTACTTAAAAACATTTTAAAAACTGTGTTAAACTGATGTTACTTGTCAAATGTAAAAAAGTAATCTTTGGCTCCCTCATGTGGTAAAAATAAATATTGGTAAAACAAAACAAAAATATTTGATACTTTTGTTTAAAAATGTGCAAATGAATTCTTATAAAGGTTTTTTTCACTAAACACTTTAAAAAACTTATAGGTACATTGAATGAAAGGCATTTACAGTTTGGCAGATCTTAATTTCAATACTGGCGCTAATGAAATCGTATCATTGAGACCAGGAGGTCTACTAGCTTCTAGTATTAGCTGCCAGTATAACTCTCTGTATTCAACCAATGTCTCCCACATACCAGCCCTAGGATCCACTGTAACTACTTCAAGTACAAAAAACTGAAATCCTGGTGTTTTACATGTCATGCTATGTTTATATAATGTGTTATTTTCACACCTGTTTCTAATATCGTACAGGTGTTCATAAATTCTTTGTTTTAGTTTTCTTTCACTTTTGCCCACATAAAAGGATTCACATTCCTTACACGTAGCCAAATATATAATCCCCTTTGTGTTACAATTGGCATAGGTGTTTAACAATACATTCCTTTTTCTAGCTTCCAAGTAGAACGAATCTCCAATCTTAAGATGGGCACAGTAGTTACAACTACCACATTTGTACAGCCCTTTCTTTTCTCTAGTTGACCTTTCTTGTTTAACTTTGTTGGAACCCCTTTCCAAAAAATTCTTTATAGTATTCCCCCTGCGGTATATGCGTCTCAAAGGTTCTTCAAAAATGTGTTTTAAGTCTGATACTTTGGAAAAGTTACTCCATTCCCTATCCATTACCCTTCTCACTACACCTGACTGACCACCATAGGTAGTAACAAACCCCAAGTTGTAATCTTTATTTAAACCAGTATTCAATTTTTCGTCATTTCTTTCAAGGGAGATGTTATCCCTAAAATTGGAGCAAACTTGCCCTTTCTTTCTTTCTTCTGATACCTCTTTCAGTGTTTTATCAAATAAATCAGTGGGGTAACCTCTGTTTAAAAATAACTCTTTCAATTTAATACTTTCACTTATAAAGGTTTTATCATCAGAAGTCATCCTACACATTCTTACAAGTTGCCCTTTCAATACCCCTTTCTTCTGGTGTAGTGGGTGCGAACTAGTAGAATGTAAGTAAGAGTGTGAGAAGGTTTCTTTTCTGTGGATTTTAGATACAAAGTTTCCGTTATTTTTCTTAATGTTAACATCTAAAATAAATTAACTCATGTTTGTCAAATTTGTGAGTGAAATCAAAAAATTCCATTGTACCCTTAAGGTATTCAACAAATTCATCAAAATTATTTTTATTCCCCATCCATAAAAAACATAAGTCATCAAGAAATCTTCCATATAGTGTCCAAAAACATTTGTACGGGGACTTTAACAAGTATTTGTTTTCCCAATAGGCCATCACAATATTAGCATAAGTCGGGGCACAGTGTGCCCCCATGGCCACTCCTTTTTCTTGTTTAAAATACTCCCCTAAAAATAAAATTGTTTTTAACATCATTTCCATTAGTACCAAAACTGTCCTAAACTCACTTTTTTGTAATTTCCTTGTATCCAATCAACATCTCCTCAAACCATTCCATACCAACATCGTGTGGTATACTAGTAAATAAGTCCACTACATTCAAAGTCCCAAAAGCCATTTCCTCGTCAAATAAGTTGGGTTGAAATTTCCTCAAGAAGTCCCACAAATCTTTTAGTATATTTGTGTTGTTCAAAACCAATCCTTTCACCTTCACATCAACAAACTTTGCTAAAGGTGCTGTCAAGAAGTCCCACAAATCTTTTAGTATATTTGTGTTGTTCAAAACCAATCCTTTCACCTTCACATCAACAAACTTTGCTAAAGGTGCTGTCACTGACCCATTTGCTGAAACAATAGCGCTTAGCAGTGGGTCGTTAATATCTTTATGCACCTTAGAAGGGACTGCTGGTTTCTCTACATGCAAATATTTGTAAGTTTTAATATCAATTAGTCCTTCCATTAATAAATCATGTAAGACCACCTGTATTTTCTTATACGCTATGTTAATTTCATTAATGGAAATTTTAGAATATTTGTTTGTATCATTCAATATTTCCATCATTTTGCCTTCATATTGAATGTTATCCATAAATACAACCCCCCCACCTTGTCTGGTTTCATAACTCTTACATTCCCGTTGTTACTTAGGTCTTTTAAAACTTGGTGTTCCTGAGCTGTTAAATTAGGATGCACAAAGTTTTGTTTCAAACCAGCCCTTAATTCCTTTTCCACTGTCAACTCAAAATTCCGCAATTGGGGGTGTAGAGGTGGGTTAAAGGTATTACTACGTGCCAAACTGTTTTAATTTGAATTGCTTGCCTTTCCGTTAAAAAAAAATTCTAAATTTTTCTCTCTCAAAATAATTTTACATCTACTAGTAGTTTAAAAATATTTGTTCTCTGCCTTGGTATGAACCCAAAGCCCTTAGAAAACAAATCAAAAAGTATTTTGTCTACAACAATATCAGAATAATTAAATACATTACAATCTTGGTAAGTCCATTTATTACTTTCCTGTAGTATACTGTCTGTTAATTCCATCCCATTTCCTTCCTCACCTCGGGTCTCCAGCCCCTGCCCTTGTAGTTTTTTGTATTATAAACCACTGGTTCTTTGTGCACAAGTCTTTCAGATCTCCTAAGTGGAGGGAATTCGGGACACCCAGACTCATTTTCATGAAGAAAAACCTCAGCCTGCGTTACCCCTCGTAAAGTTCTTTTTCCCAACATGACTTCCCTCCCTTAGCCCAACTTTTAGGCTTTGGGTATTGCATTTTGTTTTTGTATTCTTTGGTGTCCCTCTCAATCTTCCCTACCTTCCTGTTCTGCACTTCTATACATTTAAACTCGAAGTTCTTTAGTAACTTTTGGTATTTAATTTTTTCTTCCTCAACTTTAAACAAGTCACTGGTAATACCCTTATTAACTCTTTCAATTTTGTCGTGCAGTTTCTCCATCTCACCTGAATTGTTTTTTATGATGGCTCTCATTATATCAAATCCACACTGATCAAACGCTTTCAACAAGTCATTATGAAAATCCGTACCCTCAATAACATTGTTTGGGTACTTACAAACTCTCAAGCCTTTCGGCAGAATTTTCAGATCTAAACAGTGCTTTAAATAGGAATTGTCCATGTCCAACATTTTGTACTATTATTTAAATTAATAATTTAATTAATATTTATTTTTACCACATGAGGGAGCCAAAGATTACTTTTTTACATTTGGCAAGTAACATCAGTTTAACACAGTTTTTAAAATGTTTTTAAGTAATCATTTTATGATATCTACATGTATGAAGATTACAGAGTACTTAATGGAAACTAGTATTTAATGTTTGGATACAGTTGTACTTATGGAATGTAGTGTTTTTTCCAAGATGAGAGTGATAAATATTTGGTATGAGTTAATGACATCTTTTCTCCTACTGCATGATTTTAAAATTGATTTAATGAAGTTGTATATATAAGGGATGTGTGGGATGTTTCACTTATCTGATGAAGTTGAAGACGAAAACGTTTTGTATGTGCCTAGCATGAACGTGTTTTGTTTTGTTCATTAAACGGCAGTGAGTGCATCCAACTCGGTTCGTGGTGCTTTTTCGTTTAATAACGATATTAAATATTAATCTTCCTGAGAGAACTTTAACCAGTGAAGCACGCTACTAATGATGGTAAGCTTATGGAATGTGATGCACTCTATGCTAGAATAGTCTGCTACTGTGCTACTCAACAATTAAGTGCAATGTCTTAGCTGATGGTAGGGAGCTATGACAGCTACTATGTGCAGTCTATATTATGTTTATGAAGAAACAGTATGTATTTATTATTTATATGGTTACTAAGAAAGCACTTGAAGTAGTTTATATGGATTACTACAGTAGAAATACAAACTGTATTTGGAAAGGTAGTTTAACCACACTGCTGAAGTCCAGGTTTAACCCATAAAATAATGAGGAAAGCATTCATTTTAAGGACTAGTGGAGGCAATAGAAGGTCATCCATCTAACAGGCCATCTATCAATGGGGGGTCAGCCAGCAAGTAAGAGACAGACACTACTGCCCATCCTAGAAAATGGAGTGGAGCTACTGCCAGACTCAACTGTAGCAGAGCATAAATCCAATAAAGATCAAAATTGTTTTAGAAAGCACCAAAGGTACAAAATATGGATAACGACACAAAAAAAGGAAGACCCTGCTCTATTTAAAGTGATATACTAGAATACAACTATAGTAGAGGCACCTGGAAGAGCAGATCCAGACAAAATATTAAAAAAACAAAGAGTACAAGTTCCACTGCAGAGTAGGGAGGGGAGTAAATAACAGAATTAAAGATTAGAAATCACTTGCTGAAAGGGTGTACGCCAGGGGCATGAGGTTAGAGGATGTAGAACATGCACACCCTGAGCAAAACTCTAACTGCTCTGTCAAGCTAAAACAGAAATCCCCAGAGTGGAGAATACTATGCAGAAAGTAAAGGCCGAGAAGAAACCTAGCAATTAGCAATACTGCACTACTGAAGCTAAAGAGAAAGAAACAATACGTGATTAAACATCTAGTGCATCTGCAGGCAAACTTGATAAAAACTTTAAAAAGGCAAATGGCACAATATGTAAATGATACTGAGCAAAGCAAGGAGTTGAAAAAATTGAACAAACTGTTCCCACTTCTTATCCCTACTCAAAGATTAACTGCAGAGAGTAATATAGAAGCAGCATGTCCACTACTACTTACAAACCTACTGACAAAGATGGGCTCACTTTGTGTTATTATGGAGTAATACAGAAGCAGCATGTCCCCTACTACTTACAAACCCTTTAAACCTACTGACAAAGATGGGCTCACTTTGTGTTATTATGGAGTAATACAGAAGCAGCAGGTCCCCTACTACTTACAAACCCTTTAAACCTACTGACAAAGATGGGCTCACTTTGTGTTATTATGGAGTAATACAGAAGCAGCATGTCCCCTACTACTTACAAACCCTTTAAACCTACTGACAAAGATGGGCTCACTTTGTGTTATTATTATGTTCATGAAGACACCTCCCAATAGGAAAGACTAAAGCATGGATCTGAATAATGTTTTATTGGCCAAGACAGACAGAAAGAAAGACAGTTGAATATCCGTGCTCGATGCCTTGAATGCCAGAAAAAAAGCCCCTCAGCCAGCTTTTAGAAATCATTCGATTCTAATGCTCATCACAGTGCAGCCACTTCAACATATTTATATGGACATTGCTGGGCAATTGGTAAAAATACAATGGTGTTAATACATTTTAGTTATTCTGAACTACTCAAATAAATACTCTAAGACTATTACCCTGTACAAGGCTAATTCTTTATCTTCAGTGAGTGAACTAGTTTTCCAGAGTAGGTATACTTAGGAAATCCTTACTGATCTAACCATGAGACTCCTTTATCTCCAGAACAAGGCACCAACTGTGTCAATGTTTTAAGGTCAAAAGTTACTGGGACCAGTTAATATCCCACCTCTCCATGGTGGTACAATGGTAGCACTGTTACCTCACAATAAAAGGTTCTCCCATTAGATTCTCAGCTTGGCTTGGGAGTGACTTCTGTGTGGAGTCTGCATGTCCTCCCCGTGGTTGGGGAGCGTTCGAAAGACATGCGTGCGTAAATGGGCATGCCTTTGTTGAAGGTTGGGTGTCGAGCTGGCACCTCGGCATTTCGTAAAAATCTACTGACAATCATTAGCAGACCGGTGTCCCGCTGTGGTGACCCCTTACCAGGAAAAAGCCGAAAAACAAACATTCAAATCCATGCTGATAAAAAGTACAGTTTTGTACCTACCATAAATGTAGATGTTAGAGGATCTACATTGCTGCAGTCATAACCTGTGGGTAGTCCGCTGTCCTCGGTCGGCCCGAATACCAAAGAGCTAGTCTGGCGTCGGTCATAGTCGCTCAGAGCTGACGTCAGTACGTAGTAGTACTTAAGCGCATGACCGACGCCATATCCTCAGTCTTTCTTGCCCCAGATGTCAGAAGGCCTAGAATTGAAAGGCCAGAGCCAAAATAGTCAACACTCAACCACCACCAGTGTGGAAATAAAGAATATCCCCAAAAAGAAACACAGCAACCCCAAACTATAGAGGGGAAGGAGGGAGGGAAAATAGGACTGCAGCAATGTAGATCCTCGAACATCTACATTTATGGTAGGTACAAAACTGTACTATGTTCTTCGTCTCACATTGCTGCAGTCATAACCTGTGGGTAGAATCCCAAAGCAAAGGAAAAGGGAGGCTGGCAAACTAAATAGCATTAGGAGCTGCTAACATGCCCTGTAAAACTGCAGTGGCAAACCCAGCCCTGGACTTGGAATAAAGAGGGAGATGGTAATGCTTAGTAAAAGTGTGCACTGAACTCCAAGTAGCTGCCTCCAAAATATCCTTAGTAGCTACCCCCCTCAAAAAGGCAGTAGATGTGGCAGTAGCCCTAGTAGAATGAGGTCTGATCCCAGCAGGAACATTCTTCCCATGATGAGAATAACAAAAAGCAATACATTGACCAATCCACTTTGAAATAGTCTGCTTTGAAACAGCTTTCCCTTGTGAACCCAAAGCAAAAGATACAAATAACTGTTGAGTCTGTCTGAACTCCTTAGTTCTGCTCAAATAGTAACGTAACTGCCTGTGGATATCCAAAGAATGCAAGACTTTTTCCCCCTTATTTTGGGGATCAGCATAAAAAGTAGGCAAATGAATAGACTGGTTCAAGGCCACATTAGAAATCACTTTAGGCATAAAAGTAGGGTTAGTACGCAAAGAAACTCTATCCTTATGGAATATCAGAAAGGGTTCAACTGCCATGAGTGCCTGCAATTCAGATACCCTCCTAGCAGAAGTGATGGCCAACAAAAAAGCAGTCTTCCAAGACAAAAACTTCAACTTGGATGTAGCTGCAGGTTCAAAAGGAGGTAAAGTAAGCTTCTCCAACACAAAATTGAGATCCCAGGAAGGAGTAGGAGCTCTACGTGGGGGTCTTATATTTTTTGCCCCTCTAAGAAATTGTTTGAACAAAGGGTGAGAAAATAAAGGAGGGTCACAATCATAGTGAGCAGAAATGGCTGCAGCATGAACCTTCACAGAAGAAAATGAAAAACCCTTGTCCAGTAATTCAGTAAGATACTGTAGTGCAAAACTCAAATTAGGCACTGAAACATCAAAGCCCTTTGCTGTGCTCCAAAGAAAAAATCTTTTCCATTTATCAGCATAAACTTTTCGAGTACTAGGCCGCCTGGCTTCCAAAATGACATTTAAAACCTGTTGAGGAAGCAGAGACCCCACTGGCTCTAAAACAGAATACGCCAGGCTGTTAGATGCAGGGACTGCACCCTGACATTGAGAAAATGATTGTTTGACTGGGATAACAAATGAGGAATCTGTGGCAAAGGCCAAGGAGGCTCCTGAATTAAACTCCTCAGTAGAGGATACCAATGTTGACGTGGCCAATCTGGTGCTATTAGAATCATGCAAGGCCTGTCCCGCCTGACTTTCAAGAGTACCTTGGGAAGAAGAGGCAGAGGGGGGTAAGCATAGACGTGAAGGTTGTTCCAACTGAAAGATAGAGCATCCACTTTCCAAGCATTTGGGTGGAACATCTTTGTGCAAAATTTTGGCAGTTGAAAATTCAGTGGAGAAGCGAACAGATCTATGTATGGAGTTCCCCAAGCCACAGTCAATTGCTTGAATACCTGAGGATCCAGTTTCCACTCGTGGGGATCTACAATTTGCCTGCTCAATACATCTGCTAGGGAGTTCTGTGCTCCTGGCAGAAACCGTGCTTGAAGACTGATTTGCAAACTCAGAGCAGTGTCCCACAAAATCATTGCTTGCCTGCAAAGAGGGTAGGAATGAGTTCCCCCCTGCTTGTTGATGTACCACATGACTGTTGTGTTGTCTGTCTGAATCAACACCTGTCCCGGCTGAAGTAGGTCCTTGAAGGCTATCAAAGCAAATTGGACTGCTAACATTTCCTTCATGTTGATATGCAAATGTAGTAGTTTGGGAGGCCACATGTCTTGTATCCATTTCCCCTTGAAGTGTGCTCCCCAAGCCAAGTCCGAGGCATCTGTCATTAGGATCTGACTCGCCTCTGGTCGGGCCACAGAGAGTCCCTTGTTTAGGTGACATTCCTGAGCCCACCACAAGAATTCCTTCTGGATGCATGGTATAATCCGAATGACAGTGTCCAAATCGTGGCAGTGTTGAGTCCATACACTTTTGAGATACCATTGTAGCTTCCTCATATGCAGTTTGGCATTGGGAAGTACTAGAATGCAAGATGCCATGAACCCCAAGGTTTGAAGGACTGTCCTTGCAGTCAGCCTGGACATTACTGATAACTGCTGGAAGTATAGATGAAGAGTTCTTTGTTTGTCCGGGGTCAGAAATGCCATCTGAGAAACTGTATTCAGTCTCACACCCAGAAAGCACATGTCCTGAGAGGGCACTAGACTGGACTTTATTTCGTTCACAGAATACCCTAGGCACCTTAAAACTGCCATTACATACTGCAGATGTTGAAGTAACTTGTCTTTGTCTTGAGCAAGAATCAGGCAATCGTCCAGATAAGGATAAATTTGTATTCCTCTCTGTCTGAAGAAAGCAATTACCGGAGCCAGGACTTTTGTGAATACCCTGGGCGCAGTAGATAAACTAAAGGGCAATGCAGAGAACTGATAATGAGAAGTACCAGCCCGAAATCTCAGGAATCTCCTGCAGCTGGGCCTGATAGGGATGTGAAGATAGGCCTCTGAGATCCAGGGTTACCATCCAGTGATCTTTGCCTAGCATAGGCAGAAGTTGTTGCAATGTTAACATCTTGAACTTTGGAATGTCTAGGTAGGTATTGAGAATGGACAAATCCAGAATCGGCCTCCAAGTGCTTCCTTTCTTTGGCACTAGGAAAAGACGGGAATAAAATCCTAGGCCTACTTCTGACGGAGGGACCACCTGAATTGCCCCCATCTGCAAAAGCAAAGAAATTTGTTCCTGAGCCTCCAGTCTTTGCTGGGGAGGCACATCCGGCATGCCTTGGAAAGGAGGAAAAGTGTGAAAATAAAACTTGTAACCTTGATTTATTATATCCAATACCAATTTGTCCTGGGTGACCAAATGCCAGTTTTGTTTGAAAAGTCCCAACTTTCCTCAGAGGAGCTGCCAGTAAAGAAGGGTCTGGCAGCTGAAGATACAGGTCATTGGGTCTGTTTACGAAAGGGCAGACCCCTGCCCTCACCAGAAGACTGTGCAGGAGAACTCCAAGTCCTAGGTCTGAAAGAACCCTGAGCGTGAGCCCTGCCTCTACCACGTCTAGACCTGCCCTTAGACTGATAGTCCGAAGAAGGATAAGACCATCCCCTAGCAGGCCAATTCCTACTAAACTTAGGGGGCTGCACCTGCAGAAAATCCTTGACCGTCTGCATAGACTTAGCCTTATCTTCCATCTTTTTCAAAACTGATTCCACAGGAGGACCAAAAAGCACTTCAGATTGAAGAGGAGCATCCAAAATCCGAGCTTTAATATGTTCTGACAAATTTTGATCTTTAAGCCAGGCGTGTCTACAAATAACTGAACCTGTAGCCGCCACCCTGGAAGAAGCCTGAAGAGCATCGAAACCACACTGCAAAGAATGTTTGCCAACTTGATCTGATGCATGAACCAACTCCTGGAGCTCCTTGCACTCTATACCCTCAGATAAAGCATCCACCTTAGATTTTAATTGGCCTAACAAAAAGTTCTGATACTTCAGCATATGAAATTGGCAATTCAAAGCCCTCATAGCTAATGTAGAGGAGGTGTACACCTTTTCCCCTCACCTATCTAACGCTCTGGAGTCTTTATCCAAAGGAACTGGATTCTTAGCCACAGAAGCCCTAACACCCTTTGGACCTTGGATAATAGTTTCCGGATCAGCTCTAGGACTCCTGTACAAATACTTATGAGCTTCTGGAACTCTGTAATACCTGTCTGGCTTAACAGGGGCAGGAGGCAAAGAATCAGGATTAAGGGAAGATTCAGAGAAAACATCCTGAACAACATCTAAGACAGGAGGAATAGCCAAGGGCCTATGCTGAGGCAAAAACAAAAATTCCCTAAGCCTCTTCCGAGAATCTGAAAAATCCTGACCTTCCCACTTGAAATGTTCCCTCATGGAATGTAAGGTCTCAGAAAAAGAAAAATCCTCTGGAGGGGAAGCAGAAGGACAGGAGTCCTCTGCATCCGAATCTGAATAGGAAGGGAAATCCTGAATTTCTTCAGCTGAGGAATCAGAGTAGTCTGAAGAATGATCCATTCCCTCTAAATCTGCCTCCACCCTAGGCCCCTTCTCTGGGGGGGGCATAGAACCCCTGATCAAAGTAATCAAATCCTCTGCCATTTTCAACATATGCTTTTTAGGAACAGGGGCTGGAGAGCTAGAACTATGACCAGGGCCAACAAGACCAGGTTTGGCCTTAGCATGGCCTTTAGCCACTGAAGTAGGAGGCCTAATAACCTTTTGTAAGGATGGAACCACAGACACCTGAGAAGCACCCTCAGCCTGGCCTACCTCCTGAGACCACGCGGCAAGAAAGACTGAGGATATGGCGTTGGTCATGCGCTTAAGTACTACTACGTACTGACGTCAGCTCTGAGCGACTATGACCGACGCCAGACTAGTTCTTTGGTATTCGGGCCGACCGAGGATAGCGGACTACCCACAGGTTATGACTGCAGCAATGTGAGACGAAGAACATCTTACTGGGACCAGTTAATATCCCACCTCCTGTTTGACAGAGAATGATCAAAACCCCCAACAAGGGCCAGTCCTTTTAAGTCATTATATGACAGGCATCCTCATGGACTGTCATTTGTTTCTGCCCTTTAGGTTAACGTTGAAGTTATTTTACAGTTTGCACTGCTTTTCAAGTAGTTTCTGTGCTGTGCCAAGTTTTTTTCCTTCATTTTACCAACAAATATGAACAAAACTATTAACCAAACTCATTTTACAATTTGCATAGAATCTCAAATAGTTTCTGTGTTATGTAAATTAGTGTTGCTGCATTTATTTGCTGTGTTTTAGTCACTTTTTAAAGTTATGGCAAAGAGCTGGTTTTGATCAGCTGTTAAGAGTGATCTAGAGCTTGCACTGGTTAGAGTGATCTAGAGATTGTACTGGTTATTTTGGTGGCAGCAGGGTAATTGCTGCAGTGCTGGGTAAAAAAAAAAGTTATGTACTCACCATAACGTTCCATGCGAGTTGTTCATCTCGCCTTCATTCTTTATTGATGGGTTCAGAGACTATTCGCGGCTCGGACTCGGACAACCAGCTGAAGGCCAACTCCCTATCCCATGATGCACCATGATCTTCCCTCAGATCTTGTTTGCTGCCAACTGACTACCTAGTAGTATAAATATGCCACTCAGAGCTGGATAAGATACAAAGCACCATATAAGAAAGGTGACGGACCTCAAGTAGACTGGATAGGGGTTGGAGAATAGGACATAAGAATGAAGGTGAGATGAACAACTCACATGGAGCATTATGGTGAGTACATAACTTCTTTACGTGAAGTTGTTCTATCTCGCCGTTCATTCCTTACTGATGGGTAGCGTCCCAAGCACCATCTTTCTCGGGTAGCTCAAGGGAGAATATTCCTCAGAACTGTGGAACCAAAGGAGGTCCTGTACCTGCAAGCCTTGTCTACTTTGTAATGAACGATAAAGGTACAAGGTCTTGATATATAAATATATATAGATTGACGGATTATATATGATGAGAATCTAATGGTAACTTTGTAGAAAACGCTAATGAGGTTGAAACAGCTCTAGTAGAGTGGGCTTTTATTTTTTTGTTGCAAGGGAGCATTCTCCAAGTTATAAATGAAGGAAATGCAATCTGACAGCCATCTTGACGTGGTTACTTTTGTCACTGGGGCACCCTTTTTTGATTCTGAAAAGGAAACAAAGAGCTGATCCGTTGACCTGAATTGTTTCATTCTATCTAGATAAAATCGGAGCTGTCTAACATCATGTTTGTGCAGCATGAGTTCCATCCTATTTGTGTACTGAGCAAAGAAAACTAGTAACTCAATGGATTGGTTAAGATTTGTCTCCGAACAAACTTTTGGTAAAAAGGATGGATTAGTTCTGAGCAAAACTCTGTCATTATGGAAAATCAGATAAGGCGGTTTAATGGTCAAGGCCTGTAACTCAGAAATCCTCCGAGCAGAAGTAATGGCTATCAGAAAAATAGTCTTCCATGAAAAGAATTTCAAAGGACAGGTCGAGGCTGGTTCGAAAGGAGGCAATATCATTCTGGAGAAAACAAAATTTAGATTCCATGGCATGACTGGACCCCTGATTGGTGGCCTCAAATGAATGACACCTTTAAGAAAGGCTTTAGTGAGTTGATGCAACATTACATTGGAGCCTTGGAAGCCAAGATGAAAGTCTGAGATTGCTAACTGAACGCTGATGGTAGCTGCAGCAGCTCCTTCATTGAAAAGTTTAGTTAGAAATTCTAATATTGATGTGATCGGAGCTAGATAAGGCTCAACATCATTCTGAGATGCCCATGAGAAAAATCTCTTCCATTAGCCAAGATATAACTTTCTGGTGGATGATTTATGAGAGGCTGTTATAATATGTTGGGCCTCAGCTGAGAGGTTGTAAATCCTGGCTACTGTGGAAAGTGGAGCAGCAAAGCTGTCAGTTTGAGGAAATGAAAAGAAGGATGAAGATCCCTCAATGAATGGGTCAACACATCTGGAACTGGGTCCAGGATTTAGGGTTCTTCCAAGAGATGAGGATGGAGGAAGGGGAACCAAATTTGCAGAGGCCAATAAGGGGCTATAAGGATCATGGTCCTTCCCAGAATTTTTGCTTTCTGTAATACCTTGGGAATCAGAGGGAAGGGAGGAAATGCATAAATGAGACCCAGGGGCCAAATGTGCACCAGTGCATCCCTTGGGGCATCTCCGGTTGGGGAATCAGGGCAAAGTAGCTGCTGCATTTCGTGTTTGCTGGGGTTGCAAAAATCGCAGCAGGGCTGGCCCCACCTGTGGAATATCCGTTCCCCTACTTGTTGCTTTAGGGACCATTCATGAAGCAGTAAGATTGCCGTGCTCAGCTTGTCTGCTATCACACTGGATTTCCCTGGGATGTGCGTTATCAGAAAGCGCTGGGAGGAGATTGGCCACTGCCATACTCTCATGGCCTCTTGACACAGAGGGCAAGATTTGGTTCCTCCTTGTTTGTTGATGTACTAGACCACGGACATGTCTGTCTGCACTGCAGCTGTTCCCAGAGGTAGAGAGTCTTGAAAAGGCTGCAGTGCTAGAAGTACCACTTGGGCTGTTCTTCCCTGATAATGGGAAGTGTCCATGGTCACCGTGGCAATGGGATTGGGTAGAACGGACATCCCTGAGATACATGTCAACCACCACTGTAGGTCCTTCTTACACGTATTTGTTATGATAATTTGATGTGACACTGGAAGTTCCTGAAAGGACCATTGAGAGAGTAGGAGCCATTGTAAAACTCGCATGTGCATACGAGCGACGGGGATGGCAATGATTGCTGCCTGCTGCCGCCATCAATCCTAGCAATTTGAGTACCATTGAGACTGGGGCTTTTTTTCTTGGAAGCAGGTCTAAAATTAGTTTTCGTAACAGACAAATTCTTTCTGGATGCAAAGTTTGTGTCATTGAAACTATGTTTAATTCTGCTCCTATAAAGACCGTCTGTTGCGATGGCTATAAGGCAGATTTTTCCTGAGGTGATAGTAATCCCCAATTGACTGCAGAGATTTAAGGTTGTATCCCTCGCATGAATGAGTTGATGCTTGGTGGCAGTCAGGAGCCAGCCATCTAGAATACCTGGAATCCCTACCATCTCAGGTGAGCGGTGACTACTGCCATACATTTGGTGAACACTCTGGGGGCTGTAGTGAGACCAAACGAAGAACAGGAAATTGATAACGGCTGGCTCACAGCTGGAACTGTAGATGATCTCTGGATGCTCTGTCCTTCTTTATGTGGTAGTACGCATCCTGAAGATCTATAGAGCACATCCAATGGTCTTTCCCCAGAAAGGGAAGTTTTGACTGAAGCGTGACCATCCGTAACTTCGTCTTTTTTACTGACTTGTTTAGTCTGCTTCGGTCCAGAATAGGTCTCCAGTCTGCTTCGGTCCAGAATAGGTCTCCAGTCCCCTGTTTTCTATAAAGAACCTTGAGTAAGTTCCGGATTCTCTCTGGTCTGCTAGGACTGGATGGATGACTCTTGTCTAGCAACCTTTGGACCTCTACGGCTGCTTGGTCACTGTGACTGGGTGGAACATCTGGGATATTCTTTACTAGAGGGGGTGGAGTGGCAAAGGGAATTGAGTATCCTCTGGATATTATGCCGTCTACCCAGCTGTCTTTATATTTTTAGCCAGGCGTCTAGGTACAAAGATAGGCAACCCCCGACTGCCTCCAGAGATGAGCAGTCAGGCCTCCTCTCAGGAGTGCTGATGGGGGTTGCCAAAGAACTAATCTCTGTCGCCCTGGTTCTGTGGACCCCCTCTGCCACGTGGACGACGTTTTCTATTATTACCCCTCCTCTGCCTCTAGAGGGGGATTCACCACAAGTGTTCTGGAAAGATCCTTGAGATTTACAGAACCATATCTTTCCACTTCCCCTCCCTTTGGGGTAGGGTCTATTCGGGGTAGAAAAACGTACTCAGACAGCAAACAAGGTCTTTCGGTCTTTCTCACTCCTGGTAAGAGTATCCTTTACCTTAGGTCTGAAAAGGAATGAACCATCAAAGGGGGTGTTAATGAAGGAAGACTTAAAGGGTTCCACAAAGGAACATAAGCGCATCCAGGAATGTCTCCTGAGAGCGATTCCTGTACCCACTGCTCTGCTCGTACCATCAGCTGCATATGACAACAGACACATGGAAGAGTTCACTACTGAATTAAGAGTGGAGAGCTTAGAAGTTACCTTGTCCAAAACTCCCGCAGCTACTGAAACCTGCAGGGTGCCGTTTCCTAGCTCTTTCAGGAGATCCCTTGGTAACCTAGTAAAATGTGTGAGGTAGTTCAGCGATCGAAGGATGCTGAACTAAACATCCACTTCCCATATCTATCCATAATCCTAGATTCCCTATTACGAGGATAAACAGATGAAGTCTCCGATAATTCCTTCTTGGTGGCTGCTGCCACCACCATAGCATCAACAGGTACTCCTTTAGTAAGGTAAAGTCTGCCTTGGGGGCTAGTTATAAATTTGTTAGGCCTCCTGGGGACAGGTTCCGTGGTGTCTGGGGACTCCCATGCCCTTTGAGTGAGTAATTCAAGCAACTCATCGAAGGGTGGAGACACCCAAGAGGTGGAGGGTTGAGACCCAAAAGCCTTCAGGAGGACTCTCTCATCATCAGAAGGACTAAGGGATTTCCAGCCACCACTCTGTTTAAGAATCTCTAAGATATCTGCAAGAGAGATATCTTCTGAGGGGGACCGTGGGGACCCTTTTGGCTCTTCCAAGTCAGTATCTGGAGTGACTTGACTCCTGTGGGGAGTCCAGATGCTTCCTCTTGCAGAGTCTCTTCCTAGGCACTTCTTCAGTGGGGGCTTCTGGAGAGGTCTCGAAAGAACATGGCTCACCTAATGGAGCTTCCTTAGGCTCAGGATCTCTACGCTTCAATGGAGCATGCGATGAGGAGGCAGACAGGTACGTTCAGGGAGGGAGCTGCTTGAACTGATGGAGTGGTTGTCGGGGTGGACAAAGCCCTCCTCATAGCCTTGAAGGCCCTTCGGTCCAGACAAGAGGAATCCCTCAGATCCAATGATTCAATGGAAACAATCTGCGTCAGCATGGAGGGCTCAGAGCCAGAGGTCGGTGCCGACCTCACTTGAGTTGAAGTCCCAAGAGGTAAAGTCGGCATCAACAAGTCAGTCCTACTATCCTCCCCGGACCCGACCGGTGAGTGCTGGTCCCGAGATCCCTCGGTTGGTGCCGAAGACATCAGGGCAGTCAGAGCCGAAAAACCTAGAATAGGTATCGGACAAGAGGGTTCCACAATCATCTGCGCTCTCCGGCTTCGAAACTTCCATCCAGATCTGAGGAGGAACAGACAATGTAAGAGGAACTAAAGTCTGCTCCGAAGCCCCCGGGGTCAGTGCCGATAAAATTTTTGCCAGCGACTGTATCTGTAGAAGCTTCTTCACCACGCGGTCCACATCCAAATCAGACAGTCTACTTGAGGCCCGTGAGGAATGTGATGAAGGCACCGAGTGCAATACAGGGGACTTAAAGGTAGGAGATACAGTCTCCTAACCATTACGACAGTCAGTTCCGAAGGCTGTGGAACCAATGTCGAAGCTTTACTGGAAGCCGATTTCAATGCAGATGGACTTCTTGACGGTTCCGTCTTTTTAGAGTGCTTGTCTGACTTGTCCAGCGACTCTTGAGAGGAGGATTTCAGCAGACCTTTTTCCATTAGCTTTCTCTTTCTCTCATGCAACACTCTTGAGCTGAAGGAGTGGCATATAGCACAGTTTTCCTGCAGGTGTACCTCACCCAAGCAGTAGACACATTCATTATGTCCATCAGTTATGGACATCTTTTGCACACATCTTGGGCATTTTGTTGAAGCCAGACTTGGCTTTTTCTTTCTCTTGCTGTGACATATTTCCAAACACAAATACTAAACATGGTCAAGTACAGTAACAATGCCCTATAAAAAAAAGAGGGCTCTACAATAATATGCACACACAACTAGTAAGCCTTAAGAAAAGAAGGCTGTAATACTTGGCTAATAATCCAAATATTTATCTGCCCTGTATAAAAAAGAAGGGCTGAAACTACCAACAAACACACACACCACACACACAAGTAATACTACAGCAAAGACTTAAGGCCTTAAAAAAAAAAAAAAAAAGCGACCACATCTAATTATAATATTACAACAAACTAGGTGCCCCGAGAAAAAAAGGGGCTATAATGCAATATAAACACACTAAATGCCCTGTAAAAAAAGGGCAATACTGTAAGATACACACACTGTGATATGAAAACAGGAGAAAAAAAGGGACCTAAAAATATGGCCACTAATTTCTCAGTAATTTAAGCTAACTTGAGATAGGAAGCCCTAAAAAACGGCCTTAACAACTAACTATATTATCTAAGAAATATTAGAAAAGGCCAACACTCTAACTACTGTTTAAAGACTAAATAAGCTATTATAACCACTATGAATTTGCAAAAAAATTATGAGAAATATAAAGAGAAATATTTATTATTTATTTTATTTATTCCAGTTGGATTATCGGGGAAGTCAACTGGGACAACATGGCCCATTTTCAGTGGAGGCCCGGGGAGAAAAGCTCCAAAAATGCATAAAAAATATTACATTTAAACATTTTGCAGAATACGATTTCAATGAATATAAGGTTATTCACTGGCCAGAGCTGGTGAACATCCGATCAAGTTGCAGTGGCAAACGTGATTTCGGAGAAGATCAGGGTGCATCATGGGATAGGGAGTTGGCCTCGAGCTTTTGCAGTTGGCTGAGTCAGAGCCGAACCCATCAGTAAAGAATGAACGGCGAGATAGAACAACTTCACATGTACAGTTGTGCAAGCTGAACTTGGCAGAACAGTAGATGTTTTGACTGATCATGCTGCAGTAGCCTTAGCTATATGAATTGTATCCTCCCAAGGACATAAAAGCAGAGCAGCTTCCAAAGCTTCAGGTCACCTTCCACAAGCCCAAACTGTCAAGCTGAGCTGACTAAAAGCCAAGTTAGAGTACGAAGCCCTTCAGATATTTCCTGCTAGCAGAGAGACAGAGGAGCAGCCTGAAAAGACAATGCTAAGAATAAAATAAATAAAATCTACACCGTCATAAAAAACAAGGACAAGGGGGATGGAGGGAGGGAATGGCTACTCCATGAAGTGATCACTCGGACATCTACTGTTATGGTAAGGTCATCTTGCACAACTGTACAATGTTCATCATACCAATATGGGTAGATTATCTTAACCAACTACGTTTGGGAGGTGAAAGGAGAACAGTTCAAGACCCCCCTGAAAATGGTGCCAGCAGAGCTTGATCTGGACCTACAGGAGGACTCCTGCTTCTACTGCTTTGTAAAAGTATATGCAGAGAGTGCCGCTCGTCCCTCTTCTAGTACACATGACGGACAGACGGGGCAGTTCATTACATGCTTGATTACACAGAAACCCATCAGGATGGACAGCAGCATTACAAACTATAAACAAACCGATTAACTGACATACAACACAAACATGCTTACATCTCAACATCTTACTGCAAAATGGCAGTCAGGCTTGCGCATCCTCAGGATTTATGCACTTGTGCAAGCCCCTAGAAAGCTTCTTAAAAGTATACATACATATTGATCTACATACGTATTGATCTACATCCTCCCTCAAACAGATTGCCCTCAATGAAATATTAGAATACGACATGCAATAATACAGACATTAGAAAAACACAATGTTAATGTCCAATTTGCCGTGTATCTGTAACATGGTATGGAAATGCGACCTGATCTAGTAACATAGTAATCAGAACTGGGTTTAGCAACAAGGACAGTCTGCAGTGAACAACTCTTATCAGAACTTTGGGATTCATCATAGGCACAGGGATATTTACTAGAATGTCCACTGGAACTGGAACCCTGGATAACTCACTCTGAGATAGAGAGTCTCTCTCTCACAGGCTAGGTGCTGTGGTATAAGCTCGGACACCAGCATCAAATGTTTCCGATTCCTCCTAAACTCTACTCCCTGTGATTCCACAATGTACGATCTTGGCTCTGGGCAAATACTCTTCATGACTCCGATATGATCATAACATTTGCATTCTTACCGTCTCTCCTTCATGTAATGGATTCAGTGGTATGCTGGACTTGTAATAAGACTTCTGGGATAGGCATTTCTTTCACAGATGGGCTTTCACTGATCCGTTATTCTTAGCACTTGGAACCAATAAACTACTGCTGACTGGTAATGTGGTTCTGGTTTGTCTCAACAGAAGTCTCTGGGCAAGTGAACTAAGATGTTGATCACAAGGAACATATCTGAGACACGAGATTCAGGAAATCACTACCATCTTGTTTTGACTTCTCTAGTAACCGTTTCACACTTTGAAATGCACGTTCTGCCAAACCATTTGTCTGTGGGTACTCAGGAATACTTATAACATGGATAAAGTCCCACTCTTCTGTGAATCTTTTGAATTGCTGGCTAGTAAACTATGTACCATTGTCAGAAATAACTTTGTGTGGACTACCATGGACTGCAAAATAACACATCATCATAATAATGACAGTATTGGATGCTAGATTAGGAAGTAGGTCAATCACAAACCAATTAGAGTAAGAGTCTACCAACACCAAGTAATGTTGACCACTTTGACCTCTATGGGTTTTCCATTTATCCAAACAGCACAAATACTTCATTCTTTGCCCATAAATCTACTGCATCAATTGTTTCATGAAGCACTGACACCATCAACATAAAAGTAGGGTCACAGCTTTCTAATTGAGCAACTTGTTTCTTTGAATGCTGCCTTTGTTCCCTTTTAATAAAAAAAAATATGTACTTTTTGATTTACAAAATCTTTTAAAATTAATGCACTAATTACATCTGTGACATCGCTAGCCAAAAGCTAAACATTTTTCCCTTTTAGGTCATAACTTCCACCACAATTATGACATATGAAACTGGGTGTGGGGCCCATTCTTTCAGTTTACTGACTCGCTCTTTTGCTTCACTGAGACTGCAGTTTCCAGAGCACACCTTGGAACTTGCTAGAAAGCTATGGGGTTTCCCACTCGTGTTGCAGGGGGTAAACAAGTTGTTAATTAGCTTCACTGGTGGCTTTTGTCTCTGCCAAACAACAGCCCTTCATGGATTTTATTACCTAGGGTTGCCACCTTTTAAAGCGGGCCAAAGTGGGACATGGGGATGTGACCAATATGACACTGGCCACACCCTCTACCATGACACCACCACCAGAGTGGTGAAGGAGATGCTGTTATGGGCACAACGGATGGCTGCTGGAGTGGCTAGCTGGTTGTTGGGAGTAGCTGCTGGATGGATGGATGACTGAATGAATGGATGCATGGCTGAATGAATGGATGCATGAATGGCTGGTTGGTGGGAGTAGCTTCTGGATGGATGGCTGTCTGTCTGAAAGAGGAGGAGGAGGAGGGCGGCTGGCTGTCTGCCTGTCTGAAAGAGGAGGAGGAGGAGGAGGGCGGCTGGCTGTCTGTCTGTCTGAAAGAGGAGGAGGAGGAGGAGGGCGGCTGGCTGTCTGTCTGTCTGAAAGAGGAGGAGGAGGAGGAGGGCGGCTGGCTGTCTGTCTGTCTGAAAGAGGAGGAGGAGGGCGGCTGGCTGTCTGCCTGTCTGAAGGAGGAGGAGGAGGAGGAGGGCGGCTGTCTGTCTGTCTGAAGGAGGAGGAGGAGGAGGAGGGCGGCTGTCTGTCTGTCTGAAGGAGGAGGAGGAGGAGGAGGGCGGCTGGCTGTCTGCCTGTCTGAAAGAGGAGGAGGAGGAGGAGGGCGGCTGGCTGTCTGCCTGTCTGAAAGAGGAGGAGGAGGAGGGGGCGTGGCTGTCTGTCTGAAGGAGGAGGAGGAGGAGGAGGGCGGCTGTCTGTCTGTCTGAAAGAGGAGGAGGAGGAGGAGGGCGGCTGGCTGTCTGTCTGTCTGAAAGAGGAGGAGGAGGAGGAGGGCGGCTGGCTGTCTGTCTGAAAGAGGAGGAGGAGGGCGGCTGGCTGTCTGTCTGTCTGAAAGAGGAGGAGGAGGAGGAGGGCGGCTGTCTGTCTGTCTGAAAGAGGAGGAGGAGGAGGAGGGCGGCTGTCTGTCTGTCTGAAAGAGGAGGAGGGCGGCTGTCTGTCTGTCTGAAAGAGGAGGAGGAGGAGGAGGGCGGCTGTCTGTCTGTCTGAAGGAGGAGGAGGAGGAGGGCGGCTGTCTGTCTGAAGGAGGAGGAGGAGGAGGGCGGCTGTCTGTCTGTCTGAAAGAGGAGGAGGAGGAGGGCGGCTGGCTGTCTGTCTGAAAGAGGAGGAGGAGGAGGGCGGCTGGCTGTCTGTCTGAAAGAGGAGGAGGAGGAGGAGGGCGGCTGGCTGTCTGTCTGAAAGAGGAGGAGGAGGAGGAGGGCGGCTGGCTGTCTGTCTGAAAGAGGAGGAGGAGGAGGAGGAGGGCGGCTGGCTGTCTGTCTGAAAGAGGAGGAGGAGGAGGAGGGCGGCTGGCTGTCTGTCTGAAAGAGGAGGAGGAGGAGGAGGGCGGCTGGCTGTCTGTCTGAAAGAAGAGGAGGAGGAGGAGGGCGGCTGGCTGTCTGTCTGAAAGAGGAGGAGGAGGGCGGCTGGCTGTCTGTCTGAAGGAGGAGGAGGAGGAGGAGGGCGGCTGTCTGTCTGAAGGAGGAGGAGGAGGAGGAGGGCGGCTGTCTGTCTGTCTGAAAGAGGAGGAGGAGGGCGGCTGGCTGGCTGGAGGAGGAGGAGGGCGGCTGGCTGGAGGAGGAGGGCGGCTGGCTGGCTGGCAGAGGAGGGCGGATGGCTGGCGGAGGAGGAGGAGGGCGGATGGCTGGCGGAGGAGGAGGAGGGCGGCTGGCTGGAGGAGGAGGAGGAGGAGGCTGGCTGGCGGAGGAGGAGGAGGAGGGCGGCTGGCAGAGGAGGAGGAGGAGGGCGGCTGGCAGAGGAGGAGGAGGGCGGCTGGCAGAGGAGGAGGAGGAGGGCGGCTGGCAGAGGAGGAGGAGGAGGGCGGCTGGCAGAGGAGGAGGAGGAGGGCGGATGGCTGGCGGAGGAGGAGGATGTTATAAAAAAAAAAAAAAAATCTCTTGTGTTTTTTTTTAGCAGCTGTAGAACTACAGCCTCGGTCTTTGCAGGGCTCTTCCTGCCCCAACCCCCACCCTTTTCGTGAATTGCAGCCAACTGCTGCACAAATTAAAGCACCCGGACCTAACAGGCAGCAGCTTTGCCTGCAGGTCCAGGTTAGTGACGTAACTGAGCAGTATCCTTCCTTCACCAAGAATGATGCCACAGTACAAAGACAAAATGATCAGTTTTAACAATTGGCTTAACTACTGGTGTCATTCAAAGGGGATCCAATGCATGTCTGCCTGGGATGACATGCTGGACAAGCCACTCTGCTTCGCAAGGGACGGCTTGCACCTGTCACCCCTGGGCTTCCGGATATTGGCAAAGGCTCTTGCCACCCCCATAGTGCCTTTTTTAGGCAAGGCTCAAATTCTAAACCTACCACCCTAGAACACAAAAAAGAAAATAAACTAAGGGTAATGCTGCTCAATGCCAGAAGTCTAAACCTCAAGATGCACGCACTCGAAGCCCTTCTCAGTATGGAGAACATCGATGTCTGTGCTGTGATTGAAACCTGGTTCAAGGCTCCTGAGAGCACCCCGGCACCATCAGGTTTTACCTCATATCATGCGTTCCGGCCCCAAAACCCGGACCACACAAAGAAAGGAGGGGGGGTATCCATATTCATCAAGGATACCCACACCTCCAGGTTGGTGGCAACATACGAAGCATCGGAGAACATCCAGGTGCAATTAACCGTAGGAAAGACTGCTCTGCAATTTGTAGCATGTTACAGGCCACCCTCTCAAACTCAGGAACCTCACACAGCTTTCCTGAAAACACTCGAGGGGATTCAACTACCCGAATATAGACTGGGATCATTACTCAAGCCCCAACACTCTAGCCCAAAGGTTCCTAGAGTTCATAAACTCAAATGCCACGGAACAACTAGTCACCATCCCCACAAGAGGAGAAAACATACTAGATCTCATCATCATGAACATGGGGACACAATGTTCAGCACCAGAGGTGTACCCCTCATTGGTGAGATCAGATCATAAACTAATCTCACTGGAAGTCCACATCCCGCCCCCACCCCAGATAAAACAGACCACAGTGAAAAACTTCTCAAAAGCCAACTTCACACTTCTTAAGACTGGTGTGGTTTCCTTCAAGGCCCCCAAGCCAGCGGAAACCATTACCCAAACAGCTGAATCACTTACAAATGCCTTCTATCAGCATCTCTAGGACTGCATGGATCAGGCAATCCCAAACGAAACAAAGACTCTTTGCACCAAAGGCAAGCGCCCAGTCTGGTGGACCCCAGCCATTAACAAGCTCTACAATAAAAGGAGAAAGCTACTACAAGATAGAGCAAAATTCTTAAAAGGGAAGACACCCTTGATCACTACAAGTAAAAAACTACGATCGCTCATAAAATCATCCAAGGCAAATTTTGAAAGAAAATTCGCTAAGGACTCAAAAGACAATCATAAGGCCTTTTTAGCTATGTTATAAACCTGGGAGGAAACTCCCAGATATGCTCAGAATTAGTTCAAAATGATGTGAAAAATCACTGAACCAACAGACATTGCCAACATACTGGCTGACAGGTTCAGTGCAAATTTCTCCCCCCAAAAGGAGAGATATCTATCCCAGCAGATTGTAGCCTCCCACACATCTCAAATACTCAGGTGAAAACTGCTCTCTCCAAGGCAAAAAACACAGCATCTATGTGACCAGATGGTGTCCCCGGTTGTGTGCTCCACGAACTCAATGAGGAATTAAACCCGCTGTTAGGGCAGCTGTTTAATCTTAGCCTCACCTCAGGATACGTACCCAAGGAGTGGCGTACGGCAGCTGTGGTCCCACTTCACAAAGGCGGTGCCTCCACTGACCCTGGAAATTACCGCCCCATCAGCTTGACAAGCCTAGTCTGCAAAGCTATGGAGATGATCATAATGGAACTCATAAATAAAGACATAGGGGACTTACAGACATTGGATCCAACCCAGTTTGGCTTTGTCAAGGGCAGATCATGCCTTTTAAACTTGGTTGATTTTTTTGAAACAGTCACCAAGGCCATTGATGAGGGCAAGGCAGTCCACACAGCTTACCTTGACCTTGCAAAAGCTTTCGACACAATACCCCACTTGGGTATCATAGAAAAACTCACCAACTTAAATGTAAATCCATACGTCACAAGATGGGTTGCAAACTGGCTAAGTGACAGAACCCCACAGGGTCAGAGTGGCTGGCGCCATGTCAGACTCCAAGGCGGTCACAAGTGGTGTCCCACAGGGCTCAGTCCTGGGCACCCTCTTGTTCGGCATCTACTTTTCAGAAGTACAGGTGCAAACAGGAGGATTATGGCTGACAAAGTTTGCAGATGACTGCAAATTGGGCGCCAGAGTTGAAAACACATCAGACAAAGATATCCTCCAGAAGGGTCTCATAGAAACGGATAACTGGTGCCAAAGCCATGGCCTAAAGTTAAACGCCAAAAAATGCATAGTCATACCCTTCGGGAAAAACAAGGTTACCCCTAGCTACCATATAGGTGGCAATCCACTAAGCACAGAAGAGGTTATCAGGGATCTGGGGACCCAGGTTGACAGTAACCTTTCATTTGACACCCACGTTGCCAAGGTAGTTAGGAAAACCTTCTACATTGCCCACCTGATCATGAAGAGACTCACATCTAGATCAAGGGAGGTCATTGTTCCCCTGTACTAATCACTCATCAGACCAATGATTGAGTACAATGCCCCATTCGGAATGTATCTTACCAGACACCTGCAGCAATTGGAAAGGCCCCAAAAGTTCCTCACCAAAAGGATAAAGGGTCTCAGAAATATGTCTTATGCTGCCCGTCTGAAGGAACTCCAGCTCTATTCAGTCGCATACAGTCTGCTCAGAGGTGACCTGTGCCTAACGTACAAGGCCATGTCTAACCCGGAATTGATGGACATGCTCCACCTCAAAAAATCTAAATCCATAAGAAATACAAGAGAGAGAGACTTAAACCTTAACACAGTTATAAATAGGACGTGCTGGAGGGACAGATTCATCACCCAGAGACTCCCTATGATGTGGAACAAAATCCCGGTACATGTGAGGCAGAGCATGAAGGAGGAGGAGGAGGCGGCTGGCTGTCTGTCTGAAGGAGGAGGAGGAGGGCGGCTGGCTGTCTGTCTGAAGGAGGAGGAGGAGGGCGGCTGGCTGTCTGTCTGAAGGAGGAGGAGGAGGGCGGCTGGCTGTCTGTCTGAAGGAGGAGGAGGAGGGCGGCTGGCTGTCTGTCTGAAGGAGGAGGGCGGCTGGCGGCTGGCTGTCTGTCTGAAGGAGGAGGAGGAGGGCGGCTGGCTGTCTGTCTGAAGGAGGAGGAGGAGGGCGGCTGGCTGTCTGTCTGAAGGAGGAGGAGGAGGAGGGCGGCTGGCTGTCTGTCTGAAGGAGGAGGAGGAGGAGGGCGGCTGGCTGTCTGTCTGAAGGAGGAGGAGGAGGATGATGGCTGTCTGTCTGAAGGAGAAGGAGATGGCTGGCTGTCTGTCTGTCTGAAGGAGAAGGAGATGGCTGGCTGTCTGTCTGTCTGAAGGAGAAGGAGATGGCTGGCTGGAGGAGGATGGATGGCTGGCTGGAGGGAGGAGGAGGATGGATGGTTGGCTGGAGGGAGGAGGAGGATGGATGGTTGGCTGGAGGGAGGAGGAGGATGGATGGTTGGCTGGAGGGAGGAGGAGGATGGATGGTTTGGCTGGAGGGAGGAGGAGGATGGATGGTTGGCTGGAGGGAGGAGGAGGATGGATGGTTGGCTGGAGGGAGGAGGAGGATGGATGGTTGGCTGGAGGGAGGAGGAGGATGGATGGTTGGCTGGAGGGAGGAGGAGGATGGATGGTTGGTTGGAGGGAGGAGGAGGATGGATGGCTGGCTGGAGGAGGAGGAGGAGGATGGATGGCTGGCTGGAGGAGGAGGATGGATGGCTGGCTGGAGGAGGAGGATGGATGGCTGGCTGGAGGTGGAGGATGGATGGTTGGCTGGAGGTGGAGGATGGATGGTTGGCTGGAGGTGGAGGATGGATGGTTGGCTGGAGGTGGAGGATGGCTGGCTGGATCGCTTGTTATATAAAAAAAAAAAAATCTCTTCTGTTTTTTTTTTTAGCAGCTGTAGAACTACAGCCTCAGTCTTTGCAGTGCTCTTCCTGCCCCAACCCCCACCCTTTTCGTGAATTGCAGCCAACTGCTGCACAAATTAAAGCACCCGGACCTAACAGGCAGCAGCTTTGCCTGCAGGTCCAGGTTAGTGACGTAACTGAATTGCCGTGAAAAAGCCGGAAGTAATTGCAACTTTTCCACGGCAATTCAGTCCGATCACAAAAGCAGGACTTTTTAGGTCCCACTACTTGATACAGTGGGCAACGGGATAAGGTGGCTTAACCCACGAGTGTCCCGCTGACAACGGGATGGATGGCAACCTTTGCAGCTGCTTCTATAGTACGCATGTGTGATTCAACTCACAAACATCAGTACGTGGAGTTCTCTATTCCTTGCATTTCTTGTTTAGTGCCTACTTTGGAATCCACACCACACTCATTTTGTAGTACAGGAATTGCATCTTGCTAAATTACTGGATTTGTTTGTTGTATGTATTTTAACAATTTGTGCAATTTTTGTCATTCAGAATGAGAATGAAAGCATTTTATAATGTGTCTGGTAATGCTGTTCTCCAAAGAAGTATTATATCATTTTTTTCTGTTACTTTCACTTGATGTATTATTTTTTGTGCACAGTTCTGCATTTTCAAGTATAGTTGCAGCCTGTTGTTTCATTAGTTATTTGTCCTAAAAGGCTGCGATCCAAAATGTCTGTACAAGCAGAGATTATACAACAAAATGACAATGAGATGTACCACATGCCTCTATTTAATATCACAAATGACAATGAGATGTACCACATGCCTCTATTTAATATCACTGCAGTAAAATAATGAAAGAATGTAATATTTTCTTCAGTACATGCTCTAGACCAACTCCTCTACTTGCTTTTCAGCAGTGAGATTCCCATGAGTGTTGCGCACATACCTTGCACTGCATGTCTGCAGTTCATTCAGTGAGATTCCCATGAGTGATGCTTTCATACCCTGCACTGCATGTCTGCAGTTCATTCAGTGAGATTCCCATGAGTGTTGCGTACATACCTTGCAATGCATGCCTGCAGTTCAAACAGTGAGATTCCCATGAGTGATGTTTTCATAACTTGCACTGCATGTCTGCAGTTCATTCAGTGAGATTCCCATGAGTGTTGCGTACATACCTTGCACTGCATGTCTGCAGTTCATTCAGTGAGATTCCCATGAGTGATGCTTTCATACCCTGCACTGCATGTCTGCAGTTCATTCAGTGAGATTCCCATGAGTGTTGCGCACATACCTTGCACTGCATGTCTGCAGTTCATTCAGTGAGATTCCCATGAGTGATGCTTTCATACCCTGCACTGCATGTCTGCAGTTCATTCAGTGAGATTCCCATGAGTGTTGCGTACATACCTTGCACTGCATGTCTGCAGTTCATTCAGTGAGATTCCCATGAGTGTTGCGTACATACATTGCACTGCATGTCTGCAGTTCATTCAGTGAGATTCCCATGAGTGATGCTTTCATACCCTGCACTGCATGTCTGCAGTTCATTCAGTGAGATTCCCATGAGTGTTGCGTACATACCTTGCACTGCATGTCTGCAGTTCATTCAGTGAGATTCCCATGAGTGTTGCGTACATACCTTGTACTGCATGTCTGCAGTTCATTCAGTGAGATTCCCATGAGTGATGCTTTCATACCCTGCACTGCATGTCTGCAGTTCATGCAGTGAGATTCCCATGAGTGATGCTTTCATACCCTGCACTGCATGTCTGCAATTCATTCAGTGAGATTCCCATGAGTGTTGCGTACATACCTTGCACTGCATGTCTGCAGTTCATTCAGTGAGATTCCCATGAGTGATTCTTTCATACCCTGCACTGCATGTCTGCAGTTCATTCAGTGAGATTCCCATGAGTGATGCTTTCATACCCTGCACTGCATGTCTGCAGTTCATTCAGTGAGATTCCCATGAGTGATGCTTTCATACCCTGCACTGCATGTCTGCAGTTCATTCAGTGAGATTCCCATGAGTGATGCTTTCATACCCTGCACTGCATGTCTGCAGTTCATTCAGTGAGATTCCCATGAGTGATGCTTTCATACCTTGCACTGCATGTCTGCAGTTCATTCAAACAGTGAGATTCCCATGAGTGATGCTGTCATACCTGGCACTGCATGTCTGCAGTTCAGTGAGATTCCCATGAGTGACGCTTGTCTGCAGTTCATGTCTGATACTACTCTCTGCAGCTTTATCAACATTCTGTTGTGCATCACTTCCTTTCATTTTGTCCTGATCAAAATTCACTGTTTCTTGACTACCTTACCAATTATATCGTTGAATTTCTGAGTCCCTTATTTTCTTTACCAGTGATTCTAAATATAATGCATATAGCAAAGGGGAGAGGACACCCCTGTCTGGTTCCTCTGCTCAAGTGGTGATGATCAGAGAGGACCCACCCCGCCCACTTTAGTTTTCACCTCTGATCGCTCATATATTTTCCTAATCAACTTTATAAAATTTTAATCAGGGAATGAAGATGCTTCCATTGTTCTGCTCCTAAAGTCCCAGCCTACTCTGTCAAATGCTTTCTTTGCATCAGGACCAACTCTTTCTGTTTTTCCCGATTAGGGGTCGCCACAGTGGAACTCCAGTCAGCTAATGATTGGCAGTGGATTTTTTACAGTACTAAGTTGCCAGACCGACACCCAACCTTCAAAGAAGGCACACACATTCACGCACGCACCTACCTGCATGTCTTTAAATGTCACTCGACTACGGAGAGGACATGCAGACTCCACACCCGAGAATCAAACGAGAGAACCTCC
This sequence comes from Protopterus annectens, assembly GCF_019279795.1. Classification (NCBI taxonomy): domain Eukaryota; kingdom Metazoa; phylum Chordata; order Ceratodontiformes; family Protopteridae; genus Protopterus; species Protopterus annectens. The sequence continues at coordinate 70,952,143 of NC_056750.1, read as the reverse complement.
TGCTGTGAGGCAACAACATTAACTGCTGCACCACTGCGGCTGTTTTTTGCATCAAGACCATTCTGCTTCCCTCAAAATCATCAGTGTTCTGTTAATGCCTCCCTTTCACAAAACCACATTGATCTACATCTATCAATTTTCGGCATCACTTCTGCCATTCTTTTAGCCATTACAGACACAAACACTTCATGATCATGGTTTAGTATTGAAATGGGCCTGTACTTGATGGATCTTTACCCTCTTTAGGTATTACAGCCACCACCGCTTTCTTCTAGGATGGTGGTACTTCTCCTCCTCTTAAAATACTGTTAAACAAAACCTTCCAGATCTTTATCAGTTTTTTCCATTCTAACTTCAAACTTCCGCAGGGATGCCATCTATTCCTTGGGACTTTCCTGCAGATTGGTTACACCTCACCATTGTTATCTCATCTCCTTGGGACTTTCCTGCAGATTGGTTATACCTCACCATTGTTATCTCATCTCCTTGGGACTTTCCTGCAGATTGGTTATACCTCACCATTGTTATCTCATCTCCTTGGGACTTTCCTGCAGATTGGTTATGCCTCACCATTGTTATCTCATCTCCTTCTATCCTAACTACTCACCTAGTCCTTGCCTATGAATTGGAGAAGATGCCTGGATAATGAATCCAGTGTGAGACTAGGATGAAAATGTCCCCCAGTACCTTAAATGACCATGGCCTACAGTTTATCTAAAGCTATTTATTTTCTTTTTCCTAAGGCTCTCCCAAATCATATGGCATGTGAAAATAAAGTATGGTGTAAGCCAACAGTGATGCTTCATGTACAGAGAGGTGGTCAAACATGCCAAGCTGCCAAAAGTCATTCATTCCTCCATTACCCACTTAGCTTCATTGCGGTGGCATAGTAGATTTGGAGCGTATCCTGAACAATGACCTGCCAGGCACATGGACACACTATACAGCAAGAGCAATTGAAGACGTGTAATTTCAATGCACATTATGTAATTGGATGTGGGAGGAAATGCAGCATCATAATTCACAGGCAGATTGTACAGATTCAGATAAAGAGCCTCCATTTAGAAATGAACTGGGGATACAAGTAATGCAAGGAGGTAATGTTGATTACTTCATGATTGTGCTATTGGATATAAATTAGTATGTAGCTAATATGAAGATTCTGGTGCTCCAGAATAAGCTAAGTAAAAAGTAGTTATGTCTTAGCATAATGTTCCATCTGTGTTGTAGATCATTTGTTCATTCATTACAGATGGGACCTCGGTTCCGTCCACGGAACAGATATGGCCATTTTCCAGCTCGCGCAAGCCAAAAACTCTCAGTTAAGAACCTACCCACAACGCCCTTCTCCTAGATACTCCAGATCGAGTTTGCCCGCCCTAGATAGAAGATGTAGTAATAGGAAAAAAGGTAGGAGGCTCTGTATGAGAAAATACCCTAACCAGGAGTTCTTAAAGTCCACCAGGAATCCAGGCAGGGGGAAGGAGGGCAGGAAGTAATGAATGAACAAAAGATCTACAACACAGATGGAACGTTATGGTAAGACATTACTTCTTTATCTGATGGTGCAAATCTTCATACATTACAGATAGGACCGAGCCCCCAGCTAATTGAGTCCTGGATGGCCCTAAGGAAGGATATTCCTGAGCACCATAGAACCAAAAGATGCTCGTCCCCTGGAGGCCAAACCCAATTTGTAATGAGATATGAAGGTATGAGGTCTTGCCCAAGTGGCTGCTGCGTATATATCATCCATAGGGGCTCTGGAATGAAAAGCTACAGAAGTAGCCACAGATCTGGTAGAATGAGCCTTTATTCTGGAAGGTAAAGATAGCTTATTCTGTTGGTAGATAAAGGTAATGACGCTTCTAAGCCAAGAGGATAAAGTCACTTTGGAAACAGGTTTACCCAACCTGTATCCTGCAAAGGCCACAAACAATTGGTTTGTTTTCCTGAAAGATTTAGTCCTGTCCAAATAACAACAAAGCTGCCAGTGCACATCAAGGGTGTACAAAAGGTACTCCCCTCTGTTAGAATGCCTTGGGAAGAAAACTGGCAGGTCAACAGATTAGTTAATGGAAAAGCCAGAAATGACCTTGGGCAAGAAAGGGTCAGTACAAAGGGACACCCTATCCGTGTGGAAGACCAAGTAAGGACTCGACACTCAAGGCCTGCAGCTAAGATACTCTTCTCGCTGAGGTGAGTGCTACTAGAAGTATGGTTTTCCAAGGCAAAAATTTCAAATCACATAAATCAAAGGGCTCAAAGGGAGAGCCTGTGAGAGACTGAAGCACCAGAGACAAGTCCCAGGGTTCTAAGGGAGACCTGACCAGAGGTTTAACATGTAATACTCCCATCAAAAAGGTCTTGCATAGGCAGTGTGACATAGAATTATCAAGACCATTATGAAAATTGATGACAGCTGCTAAATGTACAGTGATCAGTGAAGCTGAGGATCCTGCATGTAGAAGAGTAGTCAGGTATTGTAGAATATTCTGAATAGGAAAGGAGAAAGGGTCCAAGTTCTGGTCTTTGGCCCAAATAGAGAACCTAGTCCATTTACTAGGATAAACCTTTCTAGTGGAAGGTTTGTGTGAGGCCATAAGAATTTCACGAACAGGAGGTGGGATGTCAAGCAGCCTGGCAATCATTGGAAGTGGAGGAACCAAGCTGTGAGCTTGAGACAGTGCAGATTCAGATGAATCAATCCCCAAGGATGGGATAATAGGTCCTGGGATTGATCCAGGATCCACGGACTGTGAATCAGATGATGCCATAGAAACGGGAACCAGACTTGACGTGGCCAGTAGGGAGCAATGAGGATCACTATGCATTTTAACCTCTGAGCTTTCTGGAGAAATTCTGGAATGAGGGGAAATGGGGGGAAAGGAGTACAGAGGACCTGGGGGCCAATCGTGCATTAGAGCATCCCTCGGTGGCTCCTCCTGAGGCGAGATAAAGGCAAAATAGCTCCTGCATTTGTAGTACAGGAAGCGAACAGGTCGCAGCAAGGCTTGCCCCAAAGTTGGAAGATCCAATCTGCTATTACAGGGTTGAGGGACCACTCATGAGGCCTCAGAATGTTCCTGCTCAGATTGTCCACAATAAGGTTGGAACTCCCAGGAAAGTGCGTTGCTATAAGAAAGTGACTGGAAGCTATTGCCCAGTGCCAAATCCTCATGGCTTCCCGACACAGGGGGTAAGATCTTGTTCTGCCTTGTTTATTGATATACCAGACGACTGACATGTTGTCTGACTGAATTGCAATGGTCCCCAAGAGTAGGGATGCATGGATCGCTTGCAACACTAAAATAACTGCCCTCAGTTCCAGGACATTTATGTGCAAGTTGGCCTTGATGGGGGTCCAGGTACCTTGGACAGTCTTTTCCTGAAAATGCAACCCCCCCACCCAAACAGTGAAGCGTCTGTGGTCACCATGGCCGTGGGTTGGGGAAGACAAAACGGTCAACACCAAAGATACTTTTGAGGCTCCATCCACCATAGCATTTCTTCCTTGCAACAGTTTGTAAGGCGTATCTTGTGGATGAGTGGGTGTGTTAACAATGACCATTGTGCGGAAAGGCGCCACTGCAGGATTCTCATGTGCAGTCTTGCCAGTGGTACTAAAGTAATGGCAGCTGCCATGGAGCCCAAGAGTTGCAGTGCAAGATGTGCTGGTACAAACGTGTGAGGAAGAAGGTCTTGAATTTGGTGTCTTATTTTCAAAAGTCTGTGAGGGGGGAGAGAAGCTTGACAGGATGTTGTGTCGAAAACCGCTCCAATCTGAGATTTGTCTTTGTTGATTGTAATCCCCAAGCGGAGAGCAAGACCTTGAGTGTAAGAGAGGCTGCGGACTAGGAGATTCCTGGTCGGGGCGGTAAGGAGCCAGTCGTCTAGATAGGGAAACATCAGGAATCCTTGTAGTCGAAGATGGGCTACCACAACTGCCATACATTTGGTGAACTCTGAGGGGCTGTAGAGAGACCAAACAGCAGTGCCCTGAACGGGCAGTGATTGGCTCCCAGATAGAAGCAGAGAAACCTCCGTGAGCGGTGATCCATCTTTATATGATACTACGCATCTTGTAGGTCTATAGCACACATCCAATTGTCCCTCCCTAGGAAGGGAAGAATGGACTGTACTGTGACCATCCGGAATTTTTGGGGTTTGATAAATTTGTTCAGTAGGCTGAGATCCAGGATTGGTCTCCAGTCCCCTGTCTTTTTTGGCACTAAAAAGAACCTAGAGTAAAACTCGGATCCTGTCTGTTCTGGTGGGACTGGTTGGATGACTCTCTTAGCAGTTTTTCTATTTCTAAGGCTAATTCCCTCCGATTGGGTGGTACATCAGGGATTCGTCTGACGGGTCTGGGAGTTAAGTCGAATGGTATTTAGTAGCCTGTGGATATTATTCTCTGCACCCAAACATGGGTAGTAATAAGATGCCAGGCTGGTAGATGTAGAGAAAAACGACCCCTGACTGCTTCCAGAATAAAGCAATCTGGCCGCTGCTCAGGAGTGCTGGTAGGGTCTGCTGGAGAAAGAATCTCTGGCTCCCTGGTTGCACGGTCCCCTCTACCCCGAAAGGGGCATCTTCCATATGAGTTGCCCCCTCTACCCCAGGGGGATTGTTCACCACGAGAGTCACGAAAGGATGCTTAGGATTTCTAGAACCATATCTTTCCTCCTTTCTGGTTCCTGGAGTAGGACCTTTGAGGGTTGGAAAAGCGTATGCCCACAGCAGACAAGGTATTTCCGTCATTCTCACTACGTGCAAGTGTGTTTCATATCTTGGGTCCAAAAAGTGCAGATTCGTCGACAGGTGCATTGAAGAAGGAAGGTTTAAAGAGGTCTGCGAAGTCACACAATCTCATCCAAGCATTACGTCTCTCATGACAACACCAGATGCGGCAGCTCGAGCTGTCCCCTCGGTGGTGTGAGATATCAAATGCATAGAGGAGTTTGAGATGGATTCAAGGGTAGCTAGCTGCGAGGCTACAGTGTCACATACCTCATCAGGCAGTACTCCCACCAAAAAAGACATTTCAGAAATTAGGTCTCTCTGGAGTCGAGTAAAAGTGTGCCAGATAATTCCCGAATGGCGAAGGTCGCTGATGCATAGGTCGCTTCCCTAATCTGTCCATGGTCTGGGATTCCCTGTTTGGAGGATGGACAGTGGAACTATCTTCTGCCAGTTCCCTCTTGGTGGCCGCCGCCAGGACCAAAGAATCAACTGTCAGCTGCTTGGACCAATGGGGCTGGTCTTCAGGTGTAGATAAAATTTTGTCCGGCCTCCCGCAGACAGGTTCTACATTGTCCGGGGCCTTCCAGGCATGCTGCACAATTAGTTTAACAAGATCATCTGCTGGTGAGGTCACCCAAGAAGAAGATGGCCGGGCACAGAAGGCCTGCAGAAACAGCAGAAACAGCGATTCCTCAGAAGGGTTAGGGGACTTCCATTCCCCCCGCTGTTGAGGATTTCGAGAATGTCGCCGAATGAAATGTCGTCTGGGGGAGAGCGTGGGGACCCTTCTCCCTCATCACAATCAGTGTCTTCTGTGGCAAATTCCTCCGAGGAGTCAAGGTGCTTCCTTTTGCATAGTTTCTTCCGGGGTGCCTCCCCAGCGGACTCTTCTGAGGACGACTCCGGAGAAGGGGATCCCTTCCCAGGGGGTTCTTGTGACTCCCGTGCCCAGGGACCCGACATAGCAGGTTGGGAGAGGAGCATGCTAGGGGAGGTTTCTGATAGTGGTGTCCTAATGTGCTGGCTGTGAGCCTTCGGAATGAAGGGCCCTTTCCATCACCTGTACAGCAGGCCCACTCAAGCCCACCTCCACTTGAGGGGTTCCAAGAGAACTGGTAGCCAGAGCCATGGACATAGACAATGCCAGCGAGAAAATAGGTGCCTGATTAGGTACCAAGGTGCAGACGGTCCAAGCACAGCTCCGTGAAAGCATCGGATCCATCGTAGCCGATGCAGCAAGGATGGTCTGTGCCAACAGGGGAGACACTGCTGTCAGAGCAGAGACAGTATGTACCAAAGTGGACATCAGTACCAGGAACAGAGAGGATGCTGGAGGAGGATAAGCAGGGGAAGATGAGGTAAAGGATTCAGAGCTAAGTGGGACGGAAGGTCTGGTTGGAACGGGCAATCCTCTAGCTGCCAAAAGCCAATTCACAACCTGCACTAGGTCTAGTTCAGAAAAATTCCTAATGGATCTAAAGGAGGCTGCTGAAGGGGAATCAGGTCTTTCTAGAAAGGGACTAAACCTCTGCCCCAAGAAAGTGTCATACTTTGGAGAATATCTTGTCCTTGGAAGGTATTCGAATTTTTGAGCCAAAGGAGCTGAAGAAACTGTCAGCACCATGGCCGACGATGGTGCCAAGGCATGTACACTTATCGGAGCCAATGTGGAAACCAAGGACGGCACATATCAATGGTGCCATGGTTGGAACCGAAATAGGAATGAATACCATGGTCGGCACAGAGGGAGAGGACACAGATCCTCTTGCCGAGGAGGTCTGCGCCAAGGGTACTGGTGAAGCACGGAGCCGACTTAGTTCCGTAACTGACGGGGATGCAGGAACCGAGTGACTCTTTTCCTGATATTTTATGGTCTTAGGAGGGGGCGAGACCTCCATCCCAGACAGAGCCTCCGAGAATGATGCCTTGAGTAAACCTTTTAAAATAAGTTTATTCTTACGTTTTGCTAGTGTCCAATTACTAAAACTAGCACAAATGTCACAATCAGCTTTAATATGATCCACGCCCAAACAGTAGACACAACGGACATGTATTTCTGAGTTAGGCATCTTACGTTCACATTTGTCACACTGTTTAAAACCCAACTTAGCTTTGTCTGACATGGTAAGGAAAATAATGCTATCTTATAGAAAGAATAAAATAAAATAATATATAATAATAGTAATAATAATAAAATCTTTAAAATATAAAGATAAAATAATAAAATACCAGTGATGTTAGTTAAAGGAATACCACTAGTAAAAAGGGAAGGCCTGTCAAAGACAGGAAAGAGGGACAGTAACAAAACGGATAAAAAATTTTAATTGCCAAGGAAAAGGGTAGGAAATAGGCCTAGGTTATAGGCGACAGTAAAAAAAAGACTAACTTGACTAAAAATTTGGTAATTTAGAAGAAAAAAATGTCATAAAAATCAACAAATTTTTACTACTTAGCTTTGAGAGAGATGGCTAGCACGTCTGACTAGGAATGCGGCAAATGAGATCTGGACCGTCTAGGAGAGGGGCGTTGCGGGTAGGTTCTTAGCTTAGAGTTTTTGGCTTGCGCGAGCTGGAAAACAGCCATATCGGTTCCGAGGACGGAACCGAGGTCCTATCTGTAAAGTATGAATAAAGAATTACATCATTAGATATAGTGTTTTTATTCATAATCCCACAGTATACTAACCTCGAAAAAGGGCATAGCAAAATTCATTTAAAATGGGTGGCGAAAGCCAAACACACTCTGGCTAGGCTTATAAATGCCCTAGGGCAGATAGCCTAGTATGAACCTATGAACATGGTACAGAATACTCAAATGATCTAAAGCTGGCTTTAGCACTTCAGTGATGCCAAATGAAAAATTTCCTCCAGTGATCCATTTAGCAGTTTGTATTTGACTGCAAAAGCACATCACTGACACCAGAGGAAACATTTCTGCCAATAATTCCTTGACAGTTTGTCCAGGTCTCCATAAGCAGTCAACTGTCATCAAATGGAACACCCCCCCCCCCCTGATCCTGGGACAAGCACTTTTACTAAGATCAAATGAACCACTAATCCCAAATACACTATGTATGCCCAAGCACAAACATCAAATGAAATATTTCCCCCAGCGATCAATTTCACAATGTGTCCATCCCTGCAAAAGCACTTCACTGACACCAAATGAAACATTTCCTCCCAACAATCCCCTCAATAGTTTGTCCATGCCTGCACAACACCAAATGGAACATTTCACCCAACGATCTCTTCAGTAGCTTCTCCATGTGTGTCCATGCACTTCACTGACACCAAAAGGAACACTTCCCCAAAACAATCCTTTCAATAAATCATCTGTGTCTGCACAAGACCTCACTGACACTGTTCAAGCAGTTTCACTCTTCATTTGTACATGTATGTGTATATATGTATGTGGATCTAGGACTTCTGAACTAAAGTTCAAAAGCCCGAATCCATAACTACCGAACACACTTTAAACGAAAGCACTTTCATTGAAAAAGTGCTTTTGTTATGCTAAAAAAAAAAAAAAAATCTACTTGAATGGTGCCCCCCACCCACTTTAATATTCTCACTCCGAGGTTGCACTACAGTAATGAAAAGGGAATTTTCCCTTACCACACTGTAGTACGACCAGAACAACAAGCATACTTACGCGAAAGTACTGCTTCAGTAAACAGCACTTTCGCACAAGTATGTTCACCAAATTAGGATTTGGTGAAAGATGCAGTTGAGCATCTGTACGGAGTGTGCCTGTGTATGAGTGTCTGTGTAGTATTAGAACAGACCAGGATCTATCATGCACTGTCACAAATAAACTAAAAATATCAGGAGTGGTAGAAAAACTTAGATACACATATAAACATAATGGAAAAGTAATCCTGATGACCTCAAACAATTTTTACAGAGAATTGGGAAGCAAGGTAAAAGGAATTGAAAGACCACCAAAAAAAAAAGAAGAAACAGATACATTTTGGAGAAGTATTTAAGAAGATCCTGTGGAACATAACAACAATGCTAAACGTATAGAAAAAGTAAAAGAAAGAATAAGAAGTTTAAAGGTACAGGATATGAAATGGGATGAAGTAACAGCCACAGAGATTGAAACAGAGTTAGGAAAAGCCTCCAGTTGGAAAACCCCATGCCCAGATGCAGTACCTAACTTGTGGTTAAAAGTATTAACATCTTTGCACAAAGATTTAGCTATGACTAATAACTATTTATATGCTCACCCTGAACACCAACCTGGCTAACAGGAAAACACAACGCTCCTACTTAAGAGTGAACTTACAAGCTACCCGAAAAACTATAGACCAATAACTTGCCTTCCAACGACATATAAACTATACACTGGAATTGATGCCGACAGAGTTTAGTCATTTAGAAGAAAACATGGCAGTAGAACAAAAGGGCAATAAAAGAAAGTCATATGAAACAAAGGATCATTTGTTGTTAAATAAAGTCATAGTGGAGAACTGTAAAAAGGGGAAAAATTTAAGAAAGGCATGGATTGGCATTCATGGATAAAAAGAGTGCTTAAAAATGTATTAGACACACCCTACACTGATCAACTACATTACAGTGACCATGAAACTGCGACAGACCACTCTGCAATTAAGCCATGATAAAGGAAAAATTATTGCCCCATGGTTAAAAATGTAAAGATGGATATTCCAGGGTGACTGTCACTGCTGCTATTCTGCCTTGCCCTTAACCCATTGCACTATCTACTTAACAGCTTAGGCCATGGCTATAATTTGGCTCCTAGAAAACAAAGTGTAAAGACTTCTCACCTTCTCTATGCCAATGATTTAAAACTGTACAACTCATCAGATGAGGAACTGAAAGTACAACTGCAAGTTGTCAACACTTTTTCAGACGATAGAAGAATGTCATTTGGTCTTGACAAGTGTGCAAAAGCAACCTTTAAAGCAGGAAAACTGCAGCACTACGTAAACATCAGTTTGGGACAAGAATGTGATACAAATGAACAGAGGGAGTATATAAATACTTGGGAATTAAAACCAAATACGGTCAGAGGCGCCAAAAAGACCACAGAAATATAAACTTCACAGCAGTCCAAAAATGTTACTGAATAACAGCAATACATTTGAAATACACACTAAATGCTCAACTTAAATCACCGCATTTTTCATCCCATGAACACCGCGACTTCCTCAGAAAAAATTATCAATAGCCACTCCTTTTATAATAATAAAACCAATTAACTTGTAAGCAAAACATCATTTATGAGATTGTATGAGAACAAACTATTTGTTCAATTTTTTTTAATACATTTTTACAAATCCTGGTTTAAAACACACTAAGTAAATTTAGAATTGATATTTTATTCAAGTTTTCAGCTAGTAGATTTAGGACTTTACAATATAAGAATTTTTTAAAAAAGGATTTTTACTTATTACTATATAAATTTTACTAGTGTACATGTTTATTTTCTTATACATTACATAGGGTAATTATTTAAATGATGTTATGCTTATAAGTTAATTGGTTTTATTATAAAAGGAGTGGCCATCAGTAAGTTGTTCACTTTTCTGAGGAAGTCTCAGTGTTCACGGGATGAAAAACACGAGGATTTAAGTTAAGCGTTTAGTGTGCATTTCGAGTTTATTGGCGTCACTGAGTAAAATTTTTGGACTGCTGTGAAGTTTATATTTCTGTGGTCTTTTTGGCACCTTTGAATGTATTGGTTTTGTTGGTTTAACTGTTGGGACTAGTGCTCTCAACAATGTTTCCTCTTTTTGGATATAAAATATTTAAGAACTGATGAATGATCAACAATAAAACATGAACAAATGCAAACAAAACGTGGTAAGGAATACTTTAGAAGACTTAAATTAATCCTGACAACAGCTTTGACATCTAGGAACAAAATCCAAGCTATAAACCAATTTGCTCTTCCTGTCCTAACTTAGTTTTGAAATGACTGACTGGCCCCAAAACGTTTTGGCTAGATTAGATAGGAATGACTGACTGGCCCCAAAATGTTTTGGCTAGATTAGATAGGAAAATTGATGCTTCATGCTCACTAAATGACTTATAAAAAATCAGTGCATACCAAGATTATATATTCCCCTTTCCGAAAGAGGGATGGGCCTCCTTGAAATTGACTATACGAAATTGATATGTATAGATCTGCAGTCGCAGGACTCCATTCATATCTGCTGACCTCACAAGAACCAAATGCAGTGAAAGTTTTGAAACATGAGGAGAATAAATATGAAATGACTTCTCGGCTTAATCCAGCAGAAGCATATTGGCGTCAAGCAGGAATGGAAATCAAGCCAGAAGTAGATAAAATCAGGCAGCAACTGAATGCGCCAAAAAATGAAAGAAAGAATATAAGGTGAAGGACCAGATGAGAAGTCAAAAAATGTGGAAAATGTATAAATATAGTTGCAAGTATAGAAAACTGAAAGAACCTCATGTTGATCAGGAACAAACGCAGAAATGGTTAAGGACAGGCGAAATCAAACCAAGAGATGAAAGGCTAATGTTGGCAGCCCAAGACAGAGGGATATGTACACGCTGGTTTACAAAGTCCATTGAACATAGGAAGAAACAGACAAATGTGGGTTTTGTAAAACTGAATTGGAAACAGTTGCACACCTCTTTGCTGGTTGTGACATACTAATGACAGAAGGACTGTACACTGAAAGGCATAATAATGTGGCAAGATGTGGGTGCTGCGAAGAGTACTTCTGGCAGACATCAAAAAGTGAAACAATACTAATTTCATGAATTTTAATCATACTTTGACTTAGGAATGGGATCCATTCCCATCATGGTATTAGAAACCCAAAAGACTTGGAGAAATTAACATATACTGTACTGTTGCCAAATGGATATAGAAATTGGCCGGTGGTAAGTGGGTTGAGGATCCAGACTTCTCTAACCTACAACAGTGGTCATGCTAACCGTGGGAAGGGTATACACTGGTATAAAATGTTTACACACCCCTGTTAAAAATGCCAGGTTTTTGTGATATAAAAAATGAGACCACAATAAATCATTTCAAAACTTTTCCCACCTTTAATGTGACCTATAACCTGTACAATTCAATTGAAAAACAAAAATCTGTTACGGAGAAAAAAATAAAAAATGTACAATAAGTTGGTTGCATAAGTGTGCACACCCTTAAACTAATACTTTGCTGAAGCACCTATTGATTTAATTACAGCATTCAGTCTTCTTGGGTACACACCTGCCATCAATTAAAGAGACTCTGATTAACCGCAAATAAAGTTCAGCTGCCCTAGTAGGATTTTCCTGACATTTACTTACAAAAGCCATGGTTTGCAGAGAGCTTACAAAGAATCAAAGCGATCTCATTGTTGAAAGGTGTCAGTCAGGACAAGGGTACAAAAAAATTTCCACAGCATTGGATATGCCAATTAAACACAGTGAAGACAGTCATCAAAAAGTGCAGAAAATATGGGACAGCAGTGACATTGCAATGAACCGGACGTTCCTCCAAAACCGATGAAAAAACAAGACGAAAACTGGTCAGGGAGGCTGCCAAGAGACCTACAGCAACACTGAAGGAGCTGCAGGAATTTCTGGCAAGTACTGGTTGTGTACTACACTGCAGTGGTGGTGCTGCGGTAGCGTTGTCGCCTCACAGTAAGACGTTGTCTTGTTCGATTCTCAGCTAAAGCGTCTTCTGTGTGGAGACATGCGTGAATGGGCGTACCTACATTGAAGGTTGTGCGTCAGGGCTGGCAACTCGGTACGTAAAGATCTACTGCAAATCATTAGCGGACCGGAGTTCCACTGTGGCGACCCCTAACCGGAAAAAGCCGAAAGATACAACTGGTTGTGTACTACATGTGACAACAATCTCCCGCATTCTCCATATGTCTGAGTTATGGGGCAGGGTTGCAAGACTGAAGCCTTTTCTTACACAGAAAAACATCCAGGCCCAGCTAAAATTTGCAGAACGATACATCAAGTCTCCCAAAAGCATGTGAGAAATGTGCTATGGTCTAATGAGACCAAGGCTGAACTTCTTGGCCACAGTTCCAAAATGTAAATTTGGCACAAAAACAACACTTCGCATCACCAAAAGAACACCATCCCCACGGTGAAGTATGGTGGTGCCAATACCATGCTTTGGGGTTGCTTTTCTTCAGCTGGAATTGGGGCTTTAGTCAAGGTGGAGGGAATTATGTACAGTTCCAAATACCAGTCACTTTTGTCCCAAAACCTTCAGGTGGCTGCTAGAAAGCTGAAGATGAATTTCACTTTCAACACGACAATGACCCCAAGCCTACATCCAAATCAACAAAAGAATGGCTTCACCAGAAGAAAATTAAAGTTTTGGAATGGCCCAGCCAGAGCTCAGACCTAAATCCAATAGAAAAACTGTGGGGGGACCTGAAGAGGGCCATGTACAAGAGATGCCCTCGCAATCTTACAGATTTGGAGCGCTTTTGCAAGGAAGAGTAGGCAGATACTGTCAAGCCAAGATGTGCCATACTGACAGACTCATTAGTTTAAAGGTGTGCACACGTATGCAACCAGCTTATTATACTTTTTTTATTTTTTATATTTTTTCAACAGATTTGATTTTTTTTCAATTGAATTGTACAGGTTATAGGTCACATTAAAGGTGGAAAAAGTTTTGAAATGATTTATTGTGGTCAATTGTTTGATGTCACAAAAAGCTGGCATTTTAACGGGGTGAGTACACTTTTTATATCCAGTGTAGGTGCCCCTACTTTTGGAATTGCACAGAAGACTCCGTGAAAGCTTTATGGTTTGATTCTTTTTAGTTTAGCTTTTTAAATTCTATTTAACAGGAATGGTAATCCCAAATATTATAATGAGAATGGTCCATTCTGGCAAGGAAAGGTATCACTGTGTGTTGCACATCAATTTCACCATCATCCTTTGAAGAATTTTTATCTTCCCTAAAAGTAGTAGTCTTAACTGAGACTAAAACAAAGGAAAGTAGGTTATCCCCAAGACACTTATCAAGGATCCTTGGACAAAAGTATTATCTCCAATTGATTTTTTGAAACAGAACTCTGTCTCCTGAATTTGTTTCTCAAAATGTTTGCTTCATAGTCATCACCATCTCCCACACTCCATTTTCTACATGGGGTCAGGATGTCACATCAACTGTAGCAATCTCTCTCTTTCACTGCCACGACATCTGCATACAGCAACTTTGTTGATGTGTCCCTCCAACCTCTTTGCTAATGTAGTCCATCACCAGTATAAACAGCAGTGGGCTCAGATCTAAACCCTGGTGCACATCCTCAGATAACTACACCCCCTAAAAGTTGATTCACTAGTCAAAGGTCTGGGAACTGACGTAGACAGTAACCTAGTCTCTTACCAACATGTGTCTAACATAACAGAAAGATGGTACTTGTGTATTATCGCAATCAGATTCTGAACAGGAGAAGCAGTTCATTTTCAAGCCCTTAAACTACCGGAATGCATCACATATAGGTCGCCAAGGTTTTGAAAACAAGTTGATATCTAAATGTGAGAAAGTACTTGTTTTCTTCACAAAAATAAGCTAGGCACCGCCTTTCATACATTTGAGGTCTCCAGGATTTTGCATGTAATTATTGCTCTTCAGAGAATGCATGCCAAAACAAACCACATTGCTCAGCTCACTTTGTAAGTGAACTCCTGTAATATTTACAAATCGTCCTTTGACTACAAGTGCATATACCTAACTGAGACTCCTTGAGCTAAGCCACCCCAATGTGACTTATTATTTGCTTTATTCAGACAAGTAAACTAGGGCCCGCCTGTTATATGTTTCAAGTCTCCGGTACTTTGCATGTAATCATAGCTCTTTAGACACTGCATGCCAATACAAAACACATTGGTCTGTAAATTAACTAAATTAATATTTCCAAATCGTCTAAGTGCACATACGTGAAACTCTTTCAGCCAAGCCACTCTATTTCAAGAAATGCCCCTCTGCTTTTTGGTGGTATGTACAAATGAGTACAGCATGACCCTTCGTGCTGGGGGTCCCCATGGAAATGCCTCTGGACATCTGTTGGAGAAGCATTTTAACGATATACCTTTTCACTATTCTGCTTTTAATATTTGTATTGAAATTTTTATAATATACACTCAAAAATATGTCTTATGCTGCCCGACTGAAAGAACTCCAGCTTTATTCAGTCTTAAGGCCATGTCAAACCCAGATTGATGAATGCTTTGCTTCCAAAAAATCTAGATCCTCAGAACCACAAGGGCGGGAGACTTAAACCTTGACACGGTTAACAGATTCATCACCAGAGACTCTCCTATGCTGTGGAACAAAAATCCCAAACATGTGAGGCAGAGCACTGCCTTGTTCAAGAGAATCTTGACCAACCAATGGATGAGAGAGCAGATACCCAGATAATATTACTTCAGTGTCTGCTTGACAGAGGCACAGAACAAAAAATGAATAGATTAGTTTTTATTCAATTAAAGGGGTGGCGAAAGCCACATAACTATGGGCTAGGCTTATAAATGCCCTTGGGCAGATAGCCTAGTATGAACCTATGAACCTATGAACCTATGAACAGTACATTCTCTGTTCCAATTACATTCATGATGAAAATGGCCTGTGAAGACATACTTTGGAATCTGGTTGCGATAATACACAAGTACCAAAAAAAATCTTTCTATGTTGCTCAACTTATAAGCAAGGGCATGGCACCTAGGTCCAGAGAGGTCATAATACTACTGTAACTGGCCCTCAACAGACCCATCATAGAGTACAATGCCCTCATAATACTACTGTAACTGGCCCTCAACAGACCCATCATAGAGTAAAATGCCCCCTTCAGTATGTACAAGGGCATGGCACCTAGGTCCAGAGAGGTCATAATACTACTGTAACTGGCCCTCAACAGACCCATCATAGAGTACAATGCCCCCTTCAGTATGTACATGACTAGATACATGCAGCAACTGGAATGTCCAGAAAGCCACCTTATTTATTTATTTTTATTTTATTGATATCTCAGAGAAAGATTGCAGTTTAGAAATTGGGAATATGATAGTGGAAAGAAAAAAGTAAGGTTATTTATTTTTTACCTACTGAGTTGGAGAAAGAAAAAGTTACTGCTGAATTTGTAATTATAGTTGTGTTGGACCTGTAGCTTTTCAGCGGCGAGAGTGTGTCAAGTTATTATAGGATCAGGAGGTTATTAAGAGGTTTGTTAGGAAGTTCTAACCAGTGTAAGTGTTTAAGTTAAGACAGTGGTGAGTTCTATACTGGAGGATGTAGTCAGTCAGTTTCTTGCTTTTTAGAGAGATAGTGTAAAAAAGAGAGAAGATACAGTAGAGTAGAGATAAGATGTGATTGTGCTAAGCAGTGAACTTTCTTTTTATTTTTTTATTTATGGTGTTATTGATGTGGTAATCATAGTTAAGATTATTATCAATATAACACCTAACAAGCTTGGTAGTAATATCGGGGAGATGAGCGACTTGTCACTTGCAGTAACAGTGAAGTTAAGTTGAGAAGATTTGTGGGTCAGAGTACTGCTTGTTGTCGGTTTTCAAAGATAGATGAGAAACAGGATAAGGAAGAGGAAACCAAGGCAAGAGATTTAGCAGGTCACAGTGTCTAGCAGAGGTTAGTTAGTTGTTTGTTTGTTGTGCGGGTAGAGTTTGTTGGTGTGGTAAAAAGTGGTGTAGTGCAGTAGTACCATGTGGGTCTATAAATCCATGGAGTGTTAGATGTTAGAGTTGTTATGAAGGAAGTGGTTAAGTAGTTGTTTGTGTGCATTTTTTTTTCCATGATTTTAGCAGAGGAAATATAATAGCAGCTAAGGCTATATAGTTAGAGAGTTAGATGGATGTACCTCCTCCTCCTTTGTGTAAGGGTCTTCCAGATTGCTGGAAAAGTACTTTCCTTCTTTATAGATTTAGTTTATTAGGATAGAAACAGGGTAGGCAATAGCTTTATAGCTGACTGAAAGAAAGGAGCAGGGCAGGAGGTCTGCTTCAGGTAGTAGTTTTTAGTTTTTATAGAGAGAGAGATTGTGAGGTGGGGGTGGGGGTTGAAATTGAAGGGAAAGAAAGGATACAGGGAGTAAACACTACATCCCACACTGATCAGCCCAAAGCCCTGTCCATTTACACAGTATCATACAGACTTCTGAGAGATGATTTTTGCCTGGTATACAAGGCATCCCTGGCTCCTGCTTTGAAGAGCCTTTTGCACATCTGCAAAACAAACAGCATCAGAATAGA
Organism: Protopterus annectens; assembly: GCF_019279795.1. Taxonomy (NCBI): domain Eukaryota; kingdom Metazoa; phylum Chordata; order Ceratodontiformes; family Protopteridae; genus Protopterus; species Protopterus annectens. The sequence goes on along the minus strand of NC_056750.1, from coordinate 70,935,161 downwards.
TTAAAAGACCTAAATTTTGCTTGTGATATAAATAGGACACGTTCGAGATACGTTTCTTAGACTCCTGTCTAGTGCCTATATCTCTGATGGGGATAGGCAGTCAGTAAATCACCCCCTATATAAATCAAATTTGTAGGGCACATTTGGGTTGCATGTCTAGGCTTACAAGGGCCCTAGTGGTTGTTATAATTCTAACAGGTCATTAGAACCCTAATAGGTTCATACGTCTGTACTCGGTTAAGTTGGACAACATGGAATCAGGAAGAAACTGGACAGCTTCTCAGTCTATAGTAAATAAAAAAAATGTGCTTACTATACTCAGTAAGCATAGTTCCATTGAAGTAACTAAAGTCTTCTTCTTTCGGCTGCTCCCGTTAGGGGTCGCTACAGCGGATCAACTATTTCCACTTCTTCCTGTTCTCTGTCTCTTGCTCTGTCACACCAACCACCTGCATGTCCTCTCTCACCACATCCATAAACCTTATCTTAGGCCTTCCTCTTTTCCTGTTACCTGGCAGCTTCATCCTTAGCATCTTTTTCCCCAATATACTCTGCATCCCTCCTCAGCACATGTCCAAACCAACGTAATCTTGCCTCTCTGGCTTTGTCTCCAAACTTTCCAACCTGGGCTGACCCTCTAACATACTTATTCTTAATCCTGTCCATCCTCGTCACACCCAGTGCAAATCTTAACATCTTCACCTCTTCCACGTCAAGCTCTGACTCCTGCCTTTTTGTCAATGCCACTGTCTCCAACCCATATAACATAGCTAGTCTCACTACCCTCTTGTAGACCTTCCCTTTCACTCTTACTGGTACTCGTCTGTCACAAATCACTCCTGACACACTTCTCCACCCATTCCACCCTGCCTGTACTCTCTTCTTCACCTCTCTTCCACACTCACCATTACTCTGAACTGTTGATCCCAAGCACTTAAACTCATCCACCTTCGCCACCTCTACTCCCTTCATCACATTCCTCTATCCTCCCTCTCATTCACACACACATATTCTATCTTAGTCCTGATGACCTTCATTCCTCTTCTCTCTAGTGCATATCTCCACTTCTCCAGGGTCTCCTCCACCTGTTCCCTACTCTCACTACAGATCACAATGTCATCTGCAAACATCATAGTCCACGGGGACTCCTGTCTGATCTTGTCTGTCAACCTGACCATCACCATTGCAAATAAGAAACGGCTCAGATCTGATCCTTGATGTAATCCCACCTCCACCTTAAACACATCCGTCACTCCCACCGCAGACCTCACCTCTGTCACACTACCCTCGTACATATCCTGTACCACTCTTACATACTTCTCTGGCACTCCCGACTTCCTCATACAATACCACAACTCCTCTCTAGGCACCCTATCATATGCTTTCTCTAAGTCCACAAAGACACAATGCAACTCCTTCTGACCTTCTCTGTACTTCTCCATCAACATTCTCAGAGCAAACATCGCATCTGTAGTGCTCTTTCCCGGCATGAAACCATACTGCTGATCACTAATCATCACGTCCCTTCTTAACCTAGCTTCCACTACTCTTTCCCATAACTTCATGCTGTGACTGATCAGTTTAATCCCTCTGTAGTTACTACAGCTCTGCACATCACCCTTATTCTTAAAAATCGGTACCAAAACACTTTTTTCTCCATTTGTCAGGCATCCTCTCACTTTCGAAGATTTCATTAAACAATCTAGTTAAAAACTCCACTGCCATTTTACCTAAACACCTCCATGCTTCCACAGGTATGTCATCTGAACCAACAGCCTTTCCATTCTTCATCCTCTTCATAGCTATCCTTACTTCCTCCTTGCTAATCCACTGCACTTCATGATTCACTATCCGCACATCATCCAACCTTCTCTCCCTCTCATTCTCTTCATTCATCAGCCCCCTCAAAGTACTCTTTCCATCTGCTCAACATACTCTCCTCGCTTGTGAGTACGTTTTCCCTCATTATCCTTTAATCACCCTTACCTGCTGTGCATCTTGCTGTGCATCTTTACTAGCTCGGTCTCTCTGTCTAGCCAATCGGTACAGGTCCTTTTCTCCATCCTTAGTGTCCAACCTTTCATACAACTCTTCATACTCCTTAGCCACCTCTCTCTTTGCCATGCACCTCATCTCCTTATACTCGTCTACTTTCTTCATCTCTCTGACAATCCCACTTCTTGTTCACCAACCTCTTTCTCTGTATACTCTCCTGTACTACTTCATTCCACCACCAGGTCTCCTTGTCCTCCTTCCTCTTTCCAGATTTCACACCAAGCATCTTTCTAGCCATCTCTCTTACTAGCTCTGCTGTAGTTACCCAGCTATTCGTTAACTCTTCACTGCCACCCAGTGCCTGTCTTAACTCTTCCCTGAAATCAACCTCACAATTACCCTTTTTCAATTTCCACCATTTGATCCTTGGTGCTGCCTTTAGACTCACCCTCCTCTTCTTGATCACCAGTGTTATCCTACAAACGACCATCCTATGCTGCCTATACACTTTCCCCTTCCACCACTTTACAGTCTCCAATCTCCTAAAGTAAATACGTTTATTTTATAATCAGAAAACACACTTTACATAATGACAAAATTATTACAGCAAAAAGAAACAGTATCAAAAAACTTTGCCCATAATCTGTAAGATGATTCTAATTTGAGTCTTTTTTCAGCATGACATGCCTCTGGGAGCGGGTTCAGAAAAAAAGCTATGCCTCATATATTTATAAGGAAGACCTTTCTGATATAGGTCTCAGCTTCAGGAATAAGGGACAGACAAAACCTCAAATCAGGAACAGTTGTAAAATATTACTCTAAATAAATTTTTGCATCAAATGAATTTTTCTTAGCAAGAAACATGACAGCCTAATGTTCGTCATTACTGAATGACACAAATTTACGACAGATAGGCAAACTTATGAGGCAAAAACAAGAACATTCTACAGAGTTAACACAGTTGGGAGGTAGGTATGCCCACGTCCTGTAAAGGTCACGTACAGCTGACTCCTGTTCCGTTAGATGACAGAAGTTTTTATCTGCTTCAAATGCCAAATACTTGACACATTTCTGTGAAAAAATAAACTAGGGCAAACCATATGCACAAAGGGATGCGCTAGTTTAACACCATGTTTTTCTTAAAAAAATCCAAGGTATAGCTAACTGTCATTTGCGTATTTTCCCCAGCAAAACACAAGTGCCAAACAGTCTATCCACTAAAACAACTGGGAAATCCTACGGGATAATTAAAAGTCGCCTTTAAAAAAAAGTACTCCCCCTGCTCCTAAAAATTATATTATCACGTAGCGTCCTATGCTATGCTGCACTACACTGAGATCTTTAGGTATGTCATATTAAAACAGAGAGCCACAACAGCATTTCTCAGGCCACTGCACTCACCTGCCAGGTCCTCCTCCACCGCCCCCCAATTCAATAGCCCATTTGAAACGGCGACCACCGGCTCCGCTTCTGCTGGTCAGTGCTGCCACCGGTCCACCGCCACTACTCCCGGGCGCTCCTGCAGTCGCCATGACAACTGCTCTACTTTGTATAGAAGTAGCAAGAGTCCCTTCAACTAAGTCCCCGGAACGGAAACAGTATTAAAAGAAACGCTAAACCATAGACAACACGCATGCGCCGTGCCTATCTATCTCCCCCAACTTTTAACAAGTTCCGGGATTTCCAAGCCTACGCAAGCGCGTTACTACAACAGGCGAAATTGAAGTGTATTAACCAACCAGATGCGCAGTAGCAAGCCCCACCCAAACCCCTCCGTTTGATTGAAAGATGCCACCAAAACACTGGGTAATATAGACCTACAAACAGATTAGCAAAATTATAAAGAAAATACAGGAAACATTATACGTATAACAGTAATTATATGCTTATTGCAAAATATTTGTGTACTGTTTTACTTTGATTAGAACCAAGGCCCAGACTTGCCCAATTTAAAGATCTTGACATGAAGTTTTGTATATCAAAATTATTTGATTGTTAAAGGGATGTGTTTTATGTTATGAATTTTGTATGTTTTGGCAGAACTTCCGACTATTACTTACAGTATGTTGTAAGTTAGCAGCCACCTTCCCCCGAAAGCAATGATCGTGATTTTTAACAATGCAAAGCTTTGTGCTGTAAATTTTTGTTACAAACTTTGATACTTAAAATGTGAGATCTATTAATTTTAAATGCAAAATGTATTTTTTGGTTTTGTGTCGAGTAACCTGTTTACACATTTGATGTTGGCTACTTGTAGTACAGATGGCTTTAACACTGCAGGGAGGAATTTGAAATTTAATGTTTAAGAAGTCTTGGTATAGGATGTTCTACTGAGCCCAAACTTCGTTCCGACATAATTTTATCTTATTTGCATTTTACAAAACCAGATCTTTCTCTGTTTGGCAGGTTGACGGGAGAAAGGATTTAATGTCTCAGACTGTGTGTGCAGTTAAGTCGTTTAAGTGTGTTTGTTGATAGGAACTCTGTAATTTGTACTCCTCAGCTCCAAACCAGTGAAGGTTTCAGTTCCCTTGTTTAGTGTTATTTACGTAGTTATTTTTTTATTTATTTTTTAACAGACATAACGCTTCTGCTACATGACACGAATTTACTGTTATATTAGCATTGCGTGCCAATCGCGGCACATTGCAGTTGTTAATCTCCGTCCTCCCGCATGTCAATCACGGCGGGCACGCCCATTCCTGCGCGAACTTGGTGGTGGGTTAATACACTTCAATTTCACCCATATGTCAGTCACAGCGGGCACGCCCATTCCTGCGCGAACTTGGTGGTGGGTTAATATAGCAATAACCCACACCCAGGCATGGTTATATTTATTATTAATATGACATTATTAAGAAAGAAAAAATTACTTTTCTTAAATAATGGCATATAATGCCTCTTTGCTGCCCTTCCGCAGCTGTCTGGTGTTCAGCGGCAGTTCTGATGTACCCATGCCTCGCCAGTACATCAGAGCTGTGGGCAAAAGCGGAGAACGCAAGATCTCCGTTGCGTCGCTATGTTAAATGGGTTTAACATATTTTTAAAATATCTCCGGCTATGTTAAACTCATTTAATAATATGAGTAAAAAAAACGGAGAGATCGCAAGATCTCCGTTGCTACTAATAATAAGCTATGTTAAAGGAGTTTAACATAGCTAAAAAAAAAAAAAACGAGATTGCGTTGCTTTTTTTAAACCTGTGTCGCTATGTTAAACTCTTTTAAAATAGCGAGATTGTTTGTTTCTGCTAAAAAAAAAGTCCGGGCGACCGGACCTTTTTCCGTTAGTATATTGAGGGATTTACAACGGGCACGCTGGTTGGGCTGGCCAATCAGCGTGCACGTTTTAGAGGAGGCATTGTATAATGCACTTCAATTTCACCCATATGTCAGTCACGGCGGGCTAGGGTTGCCACCTTTTCAAATGGCCAAAGTGGGACATTTTTGGTACAAACATCAGATGTTACAGGCCGACACATACCCATGGCCAGTACAAAGGATAGAACTTAACTTTTTTGCCTAAATAAAAGCTTATTCTTGTAGCATTTTAGTTGCTTATTCTGTTTCTTATAACATTTAGTTATTTCAAATACAGAATAACTGTTTTATGCAACTATTACATAAAATATAGGAAATAATTTTGTCCTACAATCTCAGGACATTTGCCATTTTTACAATTTTTTGTCAGGACACAACTGCCCAAAGAGGGACTGTCCCTCGCAAAGTGGGACAGGTGGTAACCCTATGGCGGACACGCCCATTCCTGCGCGAACTTGGTGGTGGGTTAATACACTTCAATTTCACCCTAGAATATTTTTATTTATTTATTTTTTTATTTTATATTCGTTGACTGGCAGTGTCTGACTGAGGGTGGTAGTGTAGTATACTGGCTCACCTTCAGTTCTGCGCAGGAGTGGGCGTGGCTCCGGTGATTGGCGTGAAAAGTTGCATATGAAATGAGGCATGACTGACATGCCATTCATATTAGGCAGTGACATCATGCATACAATTAATTAAAAAAATCAGGTGCAAAGTTTTAGTGCAATTTCATCTAAACAAGTTATGAAAAGTTCCTTACTCCCCAGTTAGAAATTAAAGCAGTGTTTTTCATATGAGACAGTCACCCACAATCCTATGCAGTTGGGAAAACTGTACATCCCACTCCAAGGTCACTGCACCTAGACAGAAAAGGGATACTGAACCTAAACGAAACCTGTGTTGACAAAATACATTTTTTCTGACCAAATATGCATTATCACATGGCTGTACAGCAGAACATTAATATGTGCGGTAAGCTCTCACTGTCCTTCCCCACCTAATAGAAAGGCATCACAATAGTCCTACTTAACCAGAATTAAAATGTTTTTTCCCCACCGCCCCATAAAACTGATTTATGCCTGCATGTTCCACATACATCACTGAGCAGCTTACCAGCCACTACCTTCTAATCGTTCTAAATTGTTCCACATACATCACTGAGCAGCTTACCAGCCACTACCTTCTAATCGTTCTAAATTGTTCCACATACATCACTGAGCAGCTTACCAGCCACTACCTTCTAATCGTTCTAAATTGTTCCACATACATCACTGAGCAGCTTACCAGCCACTACCTTCTGATCGTTCTAAATTGTTCCACATACATCACTGAGCAGCTTACCAGCCACTACCTTCTAATCGTTCTAAATTGTTCCACATACATCACTGAGCAGCTTACCAGCCACTACCTTCTAATCATTCTAAATTGTTCCACATACATCACTGAGCAGCTTACCAGCCACTACCTTCTAATCGTTCTAAATGTTTTTGTTTTGCTGAACAACCAGCATAAATAGTCTGCATAAACTAGAACCTCGATGTCTACAAAAAGTGTGCCCTAACATATGCACACCACCTCCACAACACAGGCACACATACAGCTTTAAAAGTCGTTCCTCCAAAACATATAAGCCCTCAGATGTTATGCAACGCTCCACCAATGACAGGTTTATTTACACTGGGGTCTGCGAAGCAGGAAGACGTTGGCTAAACAGCAATCCAGGAAAGAAACAGAGCAGCACTTTTTTAAACAACAGTGTATTATCCTCACAGTATGACCTTAACTAATGCACTCATACGTCAGTAGTTATTGTCCGCGTATACAATCCTAACATCCAACTGTTCATACTAAGCAAGGTAATAAAGGTGTACTATAAATATACAGATATAAATATGATTACAGACATACTTCTAATCTCTGTTTTCATAACCTGCTGTTTTGAAAAAAAAAATTGTGGCATCGTACAGTTCGGAAACATAACAAATATTTATTCATACCACAACGGGGGAGAGTTTGGGGCGGTGCTTGCTACTGCGCATCTGGTGAGCCAGTGCACTACACTATCACCTGACTGAGCACTATACCTCTCAAGTCTACCTCATTATGAGGAATGTTCCTCATTTAAGTTCCTGAAACATTCATGTTCCTCGAAGTTCCACATTGAAAGTATCTGTCGTACATTCAGACAGTGTTAGGTATTTTTGAGCTGATATCCATGATAAAGAGAGCAGAATCATATTAATTAATCAAGATATGTTTTATATGTAAAATAGCACATTTTAACAATCTTATGAGCTTCCTAGGTGAAGTTGTCAGTAAGCTGTTAGTAAGTATTCTACATTTTGCTAATTTGTCACACATTAAAAGAGGTAGTGTTCCTCATTTTGGAGATAGAGGGTTGAGGGCTATGCCAAGCACAAGTCCCTTTTCAGCAGAGGCCTGGGGAGAAAAGCTCCAAATTATACAAACATTAAAATAAAAAACATTTAAATAACAAATGAAATATTTAGGTACATTAGAGATATCATACAGTAGTTACATGATTGTACAAGACTAGAAACAATAAAATGACGACATTAAAAGCTTAGGAAGTAAAGCTATCTTGTGATAGGTTGATTCTAGCTTGGTAAGTAGGCAGGAGTTCAGATTAGTGAGTATCGGGAAACAGTATGTTAGGCAAGGTAAGAGGTAGGTGTGTGTAAGAGTATTCCTAGCTTCAGTGGTCAGGAATTTGTTGTTCCTTTACAGTAGTCCTAGCTTCTGATGTTTTTTTCTAATGCGATTGTTAATGTGTATATCAAATTTTAGTTGATCGTCAATGGTAATGCCAAGTAGTTTTGTGCTAGATTCGACTTCTATAGGAGTATTGTTTAACGACATTATGATGAATGAAGATTTGATGTGGTTTACAGATTTAGGAATAAAGAGTAGTAATTTTGTTTTTTAGGGTTGAGGGTGAGTTGGTTATTTGTGAGCTATGTTTCTACTGAGTTAAAAGATGACTGGGTAGTTGATAGGAGTTCTGTGGGTGAGTTGGCGATAGTGATGACTGTAGCGTCATCTGCGTATTGGACAATAGTAGACTGAGGGCAAGAGGAGTGAAGTGAGTTGATGAAGATATTAAACAGTAGTGGTCCAAGTATGGATCCTTGGGGACACCCATTCTTACTGGAAGAGGGGTAGATAGTGCAGGGTTCCATCTCATTGATTGCTGCCTGTCAGTGAGATAGCTAGAGAACCATGCTACTGTTTACGGGGAGAAGTTAAGTTCTGGTAGTTTGTTTAGTAACAGAGAGTGAGAGACAGTGTCAAAAGCCTTTGAGAGATCAAGAATGAGTAGGACATGAGTTTGTGATTGTCTTTGGCGAGAGCGATAGTGTTAAGAAAGGATAGTAGACCTGTGGTGGTGCTATGCTTGGGAGGAAACCATGCTGTGTAGGAGTGAGCAGTTTGTCATTTATGAGATAATGCATAACTTGTTTGTGTATAAATTTCTTGAGGACTTTAGATAGAGGGGAGAGGATAGCAATAGGTCTGAAATTAGGGATTTCTGTGGAGTTACCTCTTTTATGAATAGGGATAGTGTAGAACTGTTTCCAGATTAGTGGAAAGTTAGATTCAGAGATAGAGCTATTTATTAGGATAGATACAGGCAAAGCAAGGGAGTGAGCTGCAATCTGGAGAAAATCTTCTTCTTCTTCTTTTGACTGCTTCCATTAGGGGTCACCACAGCAGATCAACTGTTTCCATTTCTTCCTGTCCTCAGCATCTTGCTCTGTCACACCAACCACCTGCATGTCCTCTCTCACCACATCCATAAACCTTATCTTAGGATTCCCTCTTTTCCTGTTACCTGGCAGCTTCATCCTTAGCATCTTTTTCCCAATATACTCTGCATCCCTCCTCAGCACATGTCCAAACCAACGTAATATTGCCTCTCTGGCTTTGTCTCCAAACCTTCCAACCTGAGCTGACCCTCTAATATACTTATTCCTAATCCTGTCCATCCTCATTACACTCAGTGCAAATCTTAACATCTTCAACTCTGCCAAGTCAAGCTCTGACTCCTGCCTTTTTGTCAGTGCCACTGTCTCCAACCCATATAACATAGCTGGTCTCACTTCCCTCTTGTAGGCCTTCCCTTTCACTCTTACTGGTACTCGTCTGTCACAAATCACTCCTGACACTCTTCTCCACCCACTCCATCCTGCCTGTACTCTCTTCTTCACCTCTCTTCCACACTCACCATTACTCTGAACTGTTGATCCCAAGTACTTAAACTCATCCACCTTCGCCACCTCTACTCCTTGCATCCTCACCATTCCTCTATCCTTCCTCTCATGCACACACATATATTCTGTCTTAGTCCTGCTAACCTTCATTCCTCTTCTCTCTAGAGCATATCTCCACTTCTCCAGGGTCTCCTCCACCTGTTCCCTACTTTCACTACAGATCACAATGTCATCTGCAAACATCATAGTCCACGGGGACTCCTGGAGAAATACTAATTATAATTATAATAATAATGCAATCTGGAGAAAATATGAAGGAATATTGTCAGCAGATGCAGGACATGGTTTGAGCTTAAAGAGTAGAGTTTGATATAGCTGGTGAGAGCGGGTTTAAAAGAGAAGGAGTTTAATGGGTTAGTAGTAGAAGAAGGTTCAGATAAGTTATTAGTGTTATTGTTTGAGGGATTAGGGTGAAAAAGTTTGGAAATTGAGTCAATAAAGTAGGTGTTAAAGTTGTTGGCAGTCTCTTCAGGTGTCCTGTCAGGACATGGATTAGAAGTTGGGTTGCCAGGATGTAGTATCAGGCTTATAGCATTTCAGAATTTCTTTGGATCATATTTTAATGTTGTTGGGGGATTATAGTAGAAATCCTTTTTGTCTTTGTTGATGAGTTTTTTGTTTGATTTCTAAGTCCTTTGTACCTTTGCAAGTCAGTTGGAAGTTTGGATTGTTCCCATGTTTTCCAAGCCCTATCTCTAGTTTTCATAAGGGAGCAGATGGTTTTAGATAACCAGAGTGAAATGTTAGCTTTTATCCGAACTTTTCTGGGTGGGGCTAGCAAATTTAAAATGCTAAGGAAAGTTGAGTTAAAGGCTTTAACTGCATTGTCTAGTGGGAGCTGTGTTAGGAAGTTCCAGTTAACTGTAGAGAGAAGGGTTCTAAATATATCAGGGTTAAAGTTGGAGAGTTTGCAGCAGATGATATGCCGACGTGGTTTAGGGAAGTGAGGGGTATATCTAAACATTTTTACTGGTGAGTGATCGCTCAGGGAATCAGGTAGTGTTTCTGGATTGTTTTTATTTGCTGGGATTGGAAACAAGTATCCAGTTTATTAGGGAGCTTGTAGAGTGAGAGTTATTAGTATGGGTAGGTTGTGAGATTAGTTGTGTAAATCCATAGAGATTTATATAATGCAGAGAGTTAGGCTCGCTCGTTTTTAGAGGTCTGTCCAATTTTCGGGGTAGACATACACTTTCAGACAATTTTCTGAATCTCCCTTATTGCATGTAATTATTGAAGCTGTTTAGTTACAAAAAATAGTTGACTAATATACGAGTGGCAAGAGTACTTTTAAAGTAAGAGGACACACATCTTGCTTCTTATTTTTCTGAAGCAAAATAATATTTTTGTGATAGAATTTTGCAATACAATTCACTTATGTTTACAGATTTTACACTGAAAAATGTGATTTTTTTCATCATTTTGTTACTGTAAGTTTTTAAAGGTGTTTCAGAGCTGTACCCCACATTCCTACTGGAAGCAGGAAAAGTTATGTGTTATTTGGTGTTCAGATTTGTATGTTAATTAGATGTTCAGCTTTTTGGTGATAATGGAGAGCGCTGGGCCACAGTAGCGTGTTTGCGTACTGCTTAGAATGTTATGGCGTCAGTGTCATTTACAGCTGCATACTGCTACCATAGCATGTACTGCTTAGAATGTTATGGCATCAGTGTCATTTACAGCTGCATACTGCTACCATAGCATGTACTGCTTAGAATGTTATGGCATCAGTGTCATTTACAGCTGCATACTGCTACCATAGCATGTACTGCTAAGAATGTTATGGCATCAGTGTCATTTACAGCTGCATACTGCTACCATAGCATGTACTGCTAAGAATGTTATGCCATCAGTGTCATTTACAGCTGCATACTGCTACCATAGCATGTACTGCTTAGAATGTTATGGCATCAGTGTCATTTACAGCTGCATACTGCTACCATAGCATGTACTGCTTAGAATGTTATGGCATCAGTGTCATTTACAGCTGCATACTGCTACCATAGCATGTACTGCTTAGAATGTTATGGCATCAGTGTCATTTACAGCTGCATACTGCTACCATAGCATGTACTGCTTAGAATGTTATGGCATCAGTGTCATTTACAGCTGCATACTGCTACCATAGCATGTACTGCTTAGAATGTTATGGCATCAGTGTCATTTACAGCTGCATACTGCTACCATAGCATGTACTGCTAAGAATGTTATGCCATCAGTGTCATTTACAGCTGCATACTGCTACCATAGCATGTACTGCTTAGAATGTTATGGCATCAGTGTCATTTACAGCTGCATACTGCTACCATAGCATGTACTGCTAAGAATGTTATGGCATCAGTGTCATTTACAGCTGCATACTGCTACCATAGCATGTACTGCTTAGAATGTTATGGCATCAGTGTCATTTACAGCTGCATACTGCTACCATAGCATGTACTGCTTAGAATGTTATGGCATCAGTGTCATTTACAGCTTCATACTGCTACCATAGCATCTACTGCTTAGAATGTTATGGCATCAGTGTTATTTACAGCTTCATACTGCTACCATAGCATGTACTGCTTAGAATGTTATGGCATCAGTGTCATTTACAGCTTCATACTGCTACCATAGCATGTACTGCTTAGAATGTTATGGCATCAGTGTCATTTACAGCTGCATACTGCTACCATAGCATGTACTGCTTAGAATGTTATGGCATCAGTGTCATTTACAGCTGCATACTGCTACCATAGCATGTACTGCTTAGAATGTTATGGCATCAGTGTCATTTACAGCTGCATACTGCTACCATAGCATGTACTGCTTAGAATGTTATGGCATCAGTGTCATTTACAGCTGCATACTGCTACCATAGCATGTACTGCTAAGAATGTTATGGCATCAGTGTCATTTACAGCTGCATACTGCTACCATAGCATGTACTGCTTAGAATGTTATGGCATCAGTGTCATTTACAGCTGCATACTGCTACCATAGCATGTACTGCTTAGAATGTTATGGCATCAGTGTCATTTACAGCTGCATACTGCTACCATAGCATGTACTGCTTAGAATGTTATGGCATCAGTGTCATTTACAGCTGCATACTGCTACCATAGCATGTACTGCTTAGAATGTTATGGCATCAGTGTCATTTACAGCTGCATACTGCTACCATAGCATGTACTGCTTAGAATGTTATGGCATCAGTGTCATTTACAGCTGCATACTGCTACCATAGCATGTACTGCTAAGAATGTTATGCCATCAGTGTCATTTACAGCTGCATACTGCTACCATAGCATGTACTGCTTAGAATGTTATGGCATCAGTGTCATTTACAGCTGCATACTGCTACCATAGCATGTACTGCTAAGAATGTTATGGCATCAGTGTCATTTACAGCTGCATACTGCTACCATAGCATGTACTGCTTAGAATGTTATGGCATCAGTGTCATTTACAGCTGCATACTGCTACCATAGCATGTACTGCTTAGAATGTTATGGCATCAGTGTCATTTACAGCTTCATACTGCTACCATAGCATGTACTGCTTAGAATGTTATGGCATCAGTGTTATTTACAGCTTCATACTGCTACCATAGCATGTACTGCTTAGAATGTTATGGCATCAGTGTCATTTACAGCTTCATACTGCTACCATAGCATGTACTGCTTAGAATGTTATGGCATCAGTGTCATTTACAGCTGCATACTGCTACCATAGCATGTACTGCTTAGAATGTTATGGCATCAGTGTCATTTACAGCTGCATACTGCTACCATAGCATGTACTGCTTATAATGTTATGGCATCAGTGTCATTTACAGCTGCATACTGCTACCATAGCATGTACTGCTAAGAATGTTATGGCATCAGTGTCATTTACAGCTGCATACTGCTACCATAGCATGTACTGCTTAGAATGTTATGGCATCAGTGTCATTTACAGCTGCATACTGCTACCATAGCACGTACTGCTAAGAATGTTATGGCATCAGTGTCATTTACAGCTGCATACTGCTACCATAGCATGTACTGCTTAGAATGTTATGGCATCAGTGTCATTTACAGCTGCATACTGCTACCATAACATGTACTGCTTAGAATGTTATGGCATCAGCGTCATTTACAGCTGCATACTGCTACCATAGCATGTACTGCTAAGAATGTTATGGCATCAGTGTCATTTACAGCTGCATACTGCTACCATAGCATGTACTGCTTAGAATGTTATGGCATCAGTGTCATTTACAGCTGCATACTGCTACCATAGCATGTACTGCTTAGAATGTTATGGCATCAGTGTTATTTACAGCTTCATACTGCTACCATAGCATCTACTGCTTAGAATGTTATGGCATCAGTGTTATTTACAGCTTCATACTGCTACCATAGCATGTACTGCTTAGAATGTTATGGCATCAGTGTCATTTACAGCTGCATACTGCTACCATAGCATGTACTGCTAAGAATGTTATGGCATCAGTGTCATTTACAGCTGCATACTGCTACCATAGCATGTACTGCTTAGAATGTTATGGCATCAGTGTCATTTACAGCTGCATACTGCTACCATAGCATGTACTGCTTAGAATGTTATGGCATCAGTGTCATTTACAGCTTCATACTGCTACCATAGCATGTACTGCTTAGAATGTTATGGCATCAGTGTCATTTACAGCTTCATACTGCTACCATAGCATGTACTGCTTAGAATGTTATGGCATCAGTGTCATTTACAGCTGCATACTGCTACCATAGCATGTACTGCTTAGAATGTTATGGCATCAGTGTCATTTACAGCTGCATACTGCTACCATAGCATGTACTGCTAAGAATGTTATGGCATCAGTGTCATTTACAGCTTCATACTGCTATCATAGCATGTACTGCTTAGAATGTTATGGCATCAGTGTCATTTACAGCTGCATACTGCTACCATAGCATGTACTGCTAAGAATGTTATGGCATCAGTGTCATTTACAGCTGCATACTGCTACCATAGCATGTACTGCTTAGAATGTTATGGCATCAGTGTCATTTACAGCTGCATACTGCTACCATAGCATGTACTGCTAAGAATGTTATGGCATCAGTGTCATTTACAGCTGCATACTGCTACCATAGCATGTACTGCTTAGAATGTTATGGCATCAGTGTCATTTACAGCTGCATACTGCTACCATAGCATGTACTGCTTAGAATGTTATGGCATCAGTGTCATTTACAGCTGCATACTGCTACCATAGCATGTACTGCTTAGAATGTTATGGCATCAGTGTCATTTACAGCTGCATACTGCTACCATAGCATGTACTGCTAAGAATGTTATGGCATCAGTGTCATTTACAGCTGCATACTGCTACCATAGCATGTACTGCTTAGAATTTCATGGCATCAGTGTCATTTACAGCTTCATACTGCTACCATAGCATGTACTGCTTAGAATGTTATGGCATCAGTGTCATTTACAGCTGCATACTGCTACCATAGCATGTACTGCTTAGAATGTTATGGCATCAGTGTCATTTACAGCTGCATACTGCTACCATAGCATGTACTGCTTAGAATGTTATGGCATCAGTGTCATTTACAGCTGCATACTGCTACCATAGCATGTACTGCTTAGAATGTTATGGCATCAGTGTCATTTACAGCTTCATACTGCTACCATAGCATCTACTGCTTAGAATGTTATGGCATCAGTGTTATTTACAGCTTCATACTGCTACCATAGCATGTACTGCTTAGAATGTTATGGCATCAGTGTCATTTACAGCTGCATACTGCTACCATAGCATGTACTGCTAAGAATGTTATGGCATCAGTGTCATTTACAGCTGCATACTGCTACCATAGCATGTACTGCTTAGAATGTTATGGCATCAGTGTCATTTACAGCTGCATACTGCTACCATAGCATGTACTGCTTAGAATGTTATGGCATCAGTGTCATTTACAGCTTCATACTGCTACCATAGCATGTACTGCTTAGAATGTTATGGCATCAGTGTCATTTACAGCTTCATACTGCTACCATAGCATGTACTGCTTAGAATGTTATGGCATCAGTGTCATTTACAGCTGCATACTGCTACCATAGCATGTACTGCTTAGAATGTTATGGCATCAGTGTCATTTACAGCTGCATACTGCTACCATAGCATGTACTGCTTAGAATGTTATGGCATCAGTGTCATTTACAGCTGCATACTGCTACCATAGCATGTACTGCTTAGAATGTTATGGCATCAGTGTCATTTACAGCTGCATACTGCTACCATAGCATGTACTGCTAAGAATGTTATGGCATCAGTGTCATTTACAGCTGCATACTGCTACCATAGCATGTACTGCTTAGAATGTTATGGCATCAGTGTCATTTACAGCTGCATACTGCTACCATAGCATGTACTGCTTAGAATGTTATGGCATCAGTGTCATTTACAGCTGCATACTGCTACCATAGCATGTACTGCTTAGAATGTTATGGCATCAGTGTCATTTACAGCTGCATACTGCTACCATAGCATGTACTGCTTAGAATGTTATGGCATCAGTGTCATTTACAGCTGCATACTGCTACCATAGTATTCGAAACCTTATCCAAAATGGTATTTTATAAAAAAGTCATGTCAGACAACCCCCAGCAAACCACTAAAAAAAATCAGTAGCCAATGCTAAGCCATCCTTCACTTGAAACACTAACATAAAACATTTCTATGGCAATATGATTTTGTAGAACAACCTTGATTTTGCCCTGTCCCTCATAAAACGTTTGATTTTTTGGTAAACCACTGAAAATTACAGTTAGTGAATGTCAGGCATTAGAATTGCATAACTCAGAAAAGGTGTGTTGATGCAAAACCTGTTGTTTATTATTGCAATAACCCATGGCTGGGTGTGGGTAATGCTGCATTCACCAGTGGTTGGCATGGTTTGGTCACAAGGGTGAAACCAAGCCAACTGTGGGTAAATCCAGCATTACCCACACCCAGCCATGGGTTATTACTATTACACAATGACATTATTTAAGAAAACAATGGCTTTCTTTGCTTAAATAATGTCTTCGTATAATGGCGCCGTGGTGGTCTTCTGCTTCTTTTTGGTATCCTGGGGCTTTCTTGATGTACTGAGCATGCATATGGGACTTACGTTCCCACGATTAGGCGGTACATCAATGCTTTGGAAAGGAAGCAATAGAGAAAGAAAGGTAGCCATTGTTTTTGTTTTTTTTTTTAAATAAAAGAAATAAATAAAGTTTGAAATCTGGATAGTTCAGAGGTACGAGATAGGCAGTGTAGAAATGAAAGGATAATCACCTGATTTTCCTTGTATTTTCTGTGTCCATCTCTCTCCTGTACCTCTGAACTGTCCAGATTTCAAAGTTTATTTATGTTTTAAAAAAAAATCAGGAAACCTGTAAATCTCCGTAGCGTATAATAACAGAGGAAAGCCCGGGTGACTGGGCTTGTTTCGATTTACAATGGCCACTCTGCTTGGGATGACCAATCAGTGTGCACGTTTTTGAATGTAAATGACCTGTCATTCTATAATAATTTTAACGTCTGTTATTTTGCCTCCTATTTTTTTGCCTGTCCCTGCTGAAATTTTTGGTTTTCTGGTAAATAACAGGTTTACAGTCAGTCTGTAATGACAGACATTAAGTGTTCATACTTCTTAATGTTCCTAAAATGGATGCTGATCTTTGTATTAACTTTGTATGCGTTATATTGGTATTGGCTGACCTGTAGGCAATACTGGCATCTTCGGTCCTGAACACAGCTTACGCAGTGTCCAATGTTCTCCACTGTTGCCCAAATCTTTAGTTAGATGTTCATATGTTTCAAGGGCCTTTGTTCCTATTTTTAGACACTCAAAGTGGGGTATTTTTTATGAATTTTGCAGGGCATACCATGCTCGCAATTAATGCAAAGGACTGGACTTTGTTGCCAAAATAAGAACTCAGTCTTGTACAATTTGAGTCATTACTTTTGTTTATACAGCTATAAAAGGAAATATGATAAATTGTGTTTTTGTCCTGAAACCTCAGGATGTTTGAAATTTTCATCTTTTTTAACAGGAAGCAGTTGTCAAAGTAGGGACTGTCCTGCATAAAGAGGGGCCACCCTACTTTATGTATACACATGTAGACAAATAGATATGTAATCCCTCTGTGCCTATACGCATACAATAAACCAGAGGAACAACCTAATACTTTTTGAGCAACAAAGTTGTTAGTTGAGATTCCTCGATATTAGGAAAAATAAACCAGGAACCGTAGACAATCTCACTTTGACAAAGCCAATGTGATGTGGATGATAAAATTTCTGATGACATAATTTATAATGTCAAATATTATGCATTCCATGGCTTTGCAAATCAGACTTGTCAAGCTGATAGGTCTATAGTTTTTGGGTCTGTTGCAGGTGACATCTTTGTGTGATATCACCACTGGAGTTTGGTATACTGTGGGGACAAATCTTGTAGCTATACCCCATGGAAGTAGTATTTTTAGTTTTAAAGAGCACCTTCAGTGCATGTTCCTTTGAGATATTAGGTAGCATAAGGATACAGGAATCTGTGGAATTAAGATGGTTGTTTCAGGGATAAAGTTTGCACTATATTTGTCTGCAAATAACTTTTCTATGTCTTCTGGATTTGAGTGGGTGGTGCCATTCTGGATAAGCACAAAACATTGTCGGGTATTATTTGTTAGTTTCCCAAAGTAACTAAAGATGTACTGCTTTCCTTGACCTCAGAAGTTAATTTAAGTTCCTGATTTGTTTTCCTACCCCCCAAACTAACTATTAGTTCCTTATTGATATTCTTGATGTACAATCTTTGATATGAGACATTTCTGATCTGTTGTATAATTTAAGAATTGCTTATCTTGTTATTCAGTTTATTTAAACTGGGAGATCACAAGTGTAGTTTGTTCTTAAACCTCCTATCGTATTTGGCTCTATTAGGAGTAGCCACGTCTATCCACATATCTACGTGGGAAAATAACTCATTTGTATAAAGTGCACCTGTGTCAGGTCTGGTGATTTTGCATGTGAATTTGGATCACTTATTATACAGTTTTGAAGGTTTGTCCCGCTGAAGTCCTTGAATTAAGAACAATTGACTTTTTGACATTTGGGAAATTTTATAAGAGAATTTTAGAGGTCTATATTCAGACTTAACCAGGGATGGAGAAACTAGAGGGTGGGCAGATGTAGTTGTTCTTTCAGTGAGGGTCAGTTCAAGTATATTATGTCCTCTAGTTGCTTTATTAACTATTTGTTTCAATGATTTTTTATTTATTAGATCTAAACATTTCTGAGCATACACAGCTTTGGAGATATAGATGATCCAGTTATTGAGGAGTAGTTGAAATATCTCATTATAAAGGTGTTTTTGGCAGTATGTACTTCCATAAGTACATTTAAGAATCTTACATGGTCATCAGATGGCAAGGAGGGTATCTTTGGCAGGGTATAAGTAGTTAGTTTGTCTCTTTCAGGGTAAGTTGGTGTTTTTTAGTTTTGAAATTAGCATGGAATAAATTACATAAAAGTAAAAATGAAACTGGGGAATGTGAGCACTGCAATGGGCTAGTGGCAAGCCATAGAACATGACTGACTTGCTGATCCATATTTCTAAGCATAATAATGTATTTGTAGGTTTACATGATGGTACACTCTCATTCTGGTTTGATTTTGGTTATATGTGAAGTGTCATCTTTATAGCCAATGACATTTTTTTTATCATACCATTTATTTTATTTCCACAGTAAGATGTGGTGAACAAAACATGTGAGCCAACATACAGTGAGGAGTGTTTCAGTTACATAGAACACAAGGTTTGCCTTATTTAACACATATAACATAGTAATGTATATTTTATTTAATTTCAGAATGGATTCATTTTGTTCTGAAAGTTTTTTGATTGGTTGTAGAATCAAAAAAGTACGGATAAAATATATTTAACAGCGCTAACCAAGTATGTGATATTACATGTGAGACAGTACTTCATTTTAACAATTATAAACAGATTTTCATTTAAAATGAAACACAACAAGAATACTAATAAGGTCAAATTAGTAAAACTGTATACAGTATATTCTATGTGTGTCTAGATATCATGAGTTAGTTGTCAAAACATATGCACCTAAACCATCTGTTGGATTCAAAAGTTCAGAAATAACAAATGCAACCTGACAAAGAAAATACAATAATAAAATAACATAGTAGAAGTATATTGGTTTAACAACACTAATTCACTATTTCAATCAAGATTTCAAAAATCTCAGACCAAAACCTGATGTTTAGTGATTTATTGACAAATTTAGTTTATTTCATTCAGATTCCTTATCTAGACCTACTTTTAAGATTTCTAGAAATTCAGATAAAGAGAGGGTGTACTGTGCATGCATTTTCTGATGATAACTTTCCTAGTTATGGCTAGAATGGTTCAGAACGACAATATTGCCTTTTCACAACACATAAAGGAATATTATTGTTATACAAGATCATATTTCTAGACAAGAAAAAAATATCAGACCAAATAATTTCACTAAAACTTTCAACATTACTCCAATAATCTTAAATTATAAAGCAATCAAATAATATATGTTTCCAGTCAGTTTTTCTTTTGACTTGTATCTCCAGTATTGGAAATTGTTGCTTTTGCAATTTTATTTGGTTTGGAGTGTCACATTTTCTGTGAATAATTTAAAAAGTATACGTTTTCCAAGGGAGAACTGGTTGTGCTCCCTATCGACAAAAAGGGCAAATTTATATGTAGATCATTACATGAATCTAGTTCATCCTGAAACAACAACTTCCAAAGTGCCTCATTCATATCAACTCTATACTCTGAAAGAAAACCATACAAGTTTGAAAATACAGATTGACTGACTTTGTTTTTATGTAATGTTTTGCATAAATAGTCTATTAATTTAGGGATAATTGTTGTCTGAGGGTGACCTATGGAATCTAATTTCTGCTGTACAAATAATCCATCTCATTAAATATCTATCTAGTCCTCACTTTTAAGATCAAATTCCTCCAAGGCGGAGTCCTCTGCAGTAGCTTGAGAGTCTGTGTATAGATTATAACCACCAAGAAAACTTCTGCCTTTCCTTTTATTCATTCGAACAACATTGGTGCTTTAAGTTGAGTAAAATTATATCTCCCTCAACCTATAAATAAGGACAAGGCATCCAGGTCGAAGGAAGTCATAGTACCAATTCATTCGGCCTTTATCAGACCCAGCATTGAGTAAAATGCTTCCTTCAGCATGTACCTGCCCAGACAGATGCAACAGTTGGATTCTCACAAAGTTTCCTTACCAGGAGAATCCAGGGTATAAACACATTGTCATATATGGATCATATTAAAGCCTATCCCTATACTAGGTCTCCTACAGGTTATTGATTGGCAATATATGCCTGACATACAAGGCATCCTCAGATCCAGCTCTGATGGACCTTTTGCACAGCTGTAAAATGAACAGCATCAGAACCACTAGACCCAAATATTTAAATTTTGCTTGTGACATAAATAAGACATGTTGGTGAGACAGATATGTGTCACAGAGGATCCCCATGCTTTGGAACTGACTCCCCATCTATGTGAAGCAGAATCCATCCCTAACCCAATTTAATTGTAACTTTGACCAATGGATGGGAAATTGTAAATTCTCTCTGGGTCTGCCCCCATGCCTCTGATAGACAGAGGCAGACAGCAACACCAAAGCTAATATACCCATCCCTCACATAACCTCTAGAAACTTCCCAACTTTTCCCCTACTAATAAATGCATAAGGGAAAAATTGGTTTGTTTGTACGTCTAGGCTTATAAAGGCTCTGGTGGTCATTAGCCTACTGTATACCTATGAAGCTATGAACCTATGAAAAGGGAAATATAAAGGTGGTCCATTTTGTAATCTGTATGCTTAAATATGAAGTGTCTGACACCTCTGTAGGATTATAGTTACTGAACTGCAAAAAAATAAAATGCTGAAAATTATCCATTTATTACCAGTAATTCCTATACCTTGTTATGAGATTTTAATTTTCTTTTCATTTATCAGCACCAGGTGAAGATCTTTCTAATTTGTCTCTATAAGACGTATCCAGCCAATGAATAACCATTTGAAAAATGGGAGCCAGTACATTGGTCTCAATATCTGCAAACTTTATCCCTCCCTTTTTCCATGGTCTAATGTAATGGTTATAAGCCATTCTTAGTTTTTGTGAGATTCATAAACATTTTAATAATTATTTTTTAACTGAATTTAATTGATCCTTGTTCAGCAGAAGAGCAATAGCTTGAACTATATAAAGTAACTTGGAGAGTAAAACGGTCTTAATAAGATATAACATATCTTCAAAAGGAAAACATAATTTGTTCCACTTTGTATTGATGGAATTAATATGAATAATACTGATGTCATAATCTGAAATTATAGTATAATTTAGGGTTGGTTTTATTATAATTCCCAGTTATCTGAGTTCATTATTACTCCCATCAAGGCTAAATAAATCCATAACCTCTCTAGTATTTATGTTATTTACTAATAGTGTCTTTGTTTTATTTTTGTTAAATAATAATTCAGTGTCCTACTGCAGTAGTGGTGCTGCGGTAGCGTTGTCGCCTCACAGTTGGACGTTGCCCGTTCGATTCTCAGTTAGAGCATCTTCTGTGTGGCGACATGCATGAACGGGCATTCCTTCATTGAAGGTTGTGCATTAGGCCCGGCAAGCCAGCACGTAAAACTCTACTGCCAATCATTAGCGGACCGGAGTTCCGCTGTGGCGACCCCTAACCGGGAAAAGCCGAAAGACACAAACAAACAATAATTCAGTGTCCTGGTATTACATATGACAACAGAATTAAACTGTCCTTTGAACTACATATTTAAGAAAATATATAAGAACAAATCCATAGAAATTATTTAAAGGCAAATGATGAGTGTGATGATGTGCGGTATTGCCAGCTATGCCAGGAGAAGTAGGGCAGTGGGTGTGTAACATATTCCAAAATAGCTAGCTGGAGTTTTGTAAAGAATTATATGTCATTTGTATAACAAACTAATCTGTAATTATGCTTGTGTTGAAAATGTATTTGTAAAGCTGCTTGTGTTAAAAATGTACCAACAGTGGGTCCTGCTATACAAAAAAGAAATACACCTGTATGTCAGACTGTATTGTAGCTGTTGAAATGAATATATTGTAACAGAGGATACTGGAAGAGAAGAGGTTAATCTCAGTTCAGCTAACTTTGAAAAATAGTCTGAAATTAAATTACCTGGTTTAGGCCATAAAGAATTTATCTTACAGTTCTGATTGCAGCCAGAGATGAAATGTCTGTGAAAACCAGGACTAGGAATCCTACTATAGTGTCTTTAGGGGTGAACTAACTGCTACCCTGGAAGGGTTGAAGTCTTGAAATAGTTTTATAGCTTCCAGATGCTATAACACATATCAGCAAAGGTCTATCTGTGTGTATGGTAACACATATGTATAAATTCTGGTTCAGTTTCTAGCAAAGGGGGTAGTGTGGGAACCAGAGTCAATGACCAGAGGTATGTGATATCATTTTGTAATCCAGCACTGAAATGATAATTTAATACTAGATGAGACAGAAGTCTCAGGGCAGTCAGTTTTTGAAACCTGACAAGAAGGACCCCTTGCATACATCAACATGCCTTGCTCTAGTAAGTAAACCAGAGGATAGTAATTCTTTAGATCAGTCAGGAAAATATAGTGAAATTAGTTAAGTACTGTTTTTCCTGTATCTGTATGAATCTAACCATCTGTGTTATTTTTAATATTTCCTGTGATTGAAACTGGTGTTTATTGTCAATATATATTTAGTATTTTCATTTATTATTATTTATTATTAAATATATTTAAACTTTTCATTGTAGCTGGTCTTTTAGAGAATATTTTAACCTTTGAGAGTACTTATATGTATTTGGTGACACTGTGGCTGCTCCTGAAAGCCTTGCTGCATTCGTCAAACACTACCATTTGTATTAGTATTAATTCTACTCAATATAATTGGGTACCTTTGTAAGAGCCTTAGCGTAGCTGTTTTAGAGTGTTATGGTGGCAGTACCTATCTTATAGTCTGGGCGAAAGTAGCAGACCTACTAAATCTGTGCCAGCCTTTCCTAGGTGTGTGTTTGTGTGTGTGTGTGTGTGTGTGTGTGTGTGTGTGTGTGTGTGTGTGTGTGTGTGTGTGTGTGTGTGTGTGTGTGTGTGTGTGTGTGTGTGTGTGTGCGCGTGTGTGAAAATCAAATCTCAGGCAGTGTGTATGTCAGCTACTTGGAGCAGGGACACAGAGCACTGGTTCCACAGAGAGAGTGGTGTGCTTGTCTTGGAATACTCAGCTGAGGACTCAACTCTACAGCTGTGCCAGTGGGAAGTCTTATTGTGGGTCTGGAGAGAAAGAAGGAAACCCAGCCAACTGACTGTGTTTCCTGTGTACTGTTAAGGGAATTGTGCTTGGTGCAGAGAGCTATATCTGGAAATACTGCGTGTATCTATTTCTGTTCCGAGTGAACGTCCCTCTCCAGTGTCAGTGGTAAAGATTAAGGCTCCTTGATCACTGGCGCAGAACATGGACATCACACTAAGTAACATATATCATTCACCTCTTCTTGACTTTTTCCTCCTTTCATTTATTTTTCTATTTATTGTACAGACAAAAAAAGTGTCATAGCACATTTGGATCTCCTTACCTTACAGCTCGTCTCTCACACAAAAGACATGTTGATAAATATAATGAGAGATGTGATAAATACTATATTAAAAATAAAGCAAGTGCACATCTGTCTCTAATGTTTTCTGCGAATGCAGAGTACATTATCATATCATTGACTTATATATCACCACCTTTAAGCATCAGAGAACACCAATCAAAAGAAAGTGCAGCTCTCAACATTAAAATGAGTAACTGAATTCAAATTTACACAAAATAAAATGGGCTAACTGATATTTTTCTCAAAGCAAGCATTTCTTTGAAAATTTGAAAATAAACATATCTTATGCATGAAGCGTAAGCGAGAAAACCAAATGTAAATGCTATATGTAAACATTAAACATATATAATTAACTAATAGATTTTATTAAATGTGGGAAAAAAGATCAACTAATCATACAATTTTGATAGATAAAATAAAAAGAACCGCAGATATTTAATTTGCTAAATAATGAACCATAAATATACATGTTTTAGCGATCATCCCTTCTTTTATAAAAGCATCCCCATCTCTCAAAATCTGTCATACTTAGAAAACAATCAACAAATACTTGATTAGTAAATTGACATTAAAGACCATTATTAATAAATTAATATTGGGTATTGGTTCATAGGTTTATAGGTAGGTACTAGGCTATCGGCCCAAGGGCCTACATAAGCCTAGCCAACAAGGTCCGTGGCTTACGCCACCCAAGAAAGTTATTTTCCTGTACCACTGCTGAGCAGACACTCAGAAGTGATCCCCGGGGTGTATTTCTTATTTCCCATCCACTCATTAAGATTTTTCTTGAAGAGCGTTAATGAAGAACTTTGCTTGACATAGATGGGTAGCCTGTTCCAGAGTATGGGAAGTCTCTGGGACAGGAATCTAGGTTTAACTGTATTCAGTGTTGTTTAGACAAACTTGCTTTGTATTATACTACCTTGAAAAGGGAGTGCTGTTTTTCAGTTTTTAACTTATGTTCTGCTAAATGAGAGTTGTGTAATGTTGACCGTTTAGCAACTAAACAACTCCTGCTCACTGTTTATGGAGAAATACTATTGTGTCATATACAACACTTAAAACTAATTGAAAATAGTTATATGCAAATGTGACTTTAAATGAAAGTCAGGGTCATGTAGCAGCAGAAATTGTTGCAGATCTTTTTTTTTCCTGTCTGGAGCTTAAAGAGGAAACTGGTATCTTTGGTTTCTGTCCATCCATTCTTGCCAGGTGATCATTTCAGGGAAAAATAGATCCAATGGTAGGAATGATTTTATTATTTGTAACATAATACTTTGCCTCTTCTAATGTGTTGAAAATTCATGCTTCAGTAACAGGAATGACGTTTAGTGTAGCTGAAAGTAAAAGATGAACTTTTATGTTATATTGTTTCAGAGGTTTTATTAATGGCCATTCTGTTCTTTTTTCCAGTGTTTTAGTGCCAAAGCCATAATCAAATCTTATAGTAATCTGTCCCATTTTGATTGGAGACCTTGACCAAACATAAATGTCACTACAATCAGCCTGGGGGTGCTTCATCTGATGAAATATTTTTTTTTCCAATTGCTCTCCGAGTTCTTTCAATACCAAACAGTACCACTTACAAATTTAAAATCAGAAGTATCCATGAGGTTAGGAAAGTTACCATATTAGATCCCTGACTTTTCCCAGGACCCCTAAATATTTGTAAATTATTCCTTCTTTCCCTGTTTTCTAATTATTCCTCTTTATTTATTAGCCATGTGTTCTGTTTTAATAAAACATGACGCACCCTCATTCAATCTGCCTTCCATGTCATTAAGCAAAGTTTTCATGTCTTGTAGAGTATAATTTTCAATCATTTGTCTAAGAAGCACCAATATTTGGTACAGTTATCTTGAAATAGTTACATTTTGCTTTGAAACTGGTCTATCTTAAGAGAAAGTTCTTGAATAGGGAAAAATATGTTGCATTTCCTTTTTAGCAGATATTTGTGGATGAGACTTCTTGAAGGAATTCATCAGCACAAGAGGTAATTTCCCTGAAATCTTCAATAAAGTTATTCTGACAAACATGTAGACAATTCCACAAGATTTTGATGTAAATCCTTCAGGAAAGTTGATAGAATGACACCTTATATAAAAATTCTTGAAATTTTGAGAAAGTTTCAGTAAAAATATTTTTTTTTTGTGAAGCATCCGGGTAGAGCTATTATTCGGTAACCATCTTGCTCAGAACCCCTTAAAACTGGTTCATTTTGAAAATCACCCACTTTACATTTGACACCATTCTAGCCATGTCATGTATCGTGTCCGCCTGGCAGAACTGCTTGTACTCAAAATGTGCTCCTAAGTCACTTACTGTACTGTTTACGAAGGAAAATGTGCATTCTGTAAACAGACTGCATCATCATTGGGGAGGGCCACAAAAAAACAGAGAAACGACAAATGCATCTGTCTGCAAATCTTCTTTTTTTCCTAGTTGCATAGGTCAAAGGACTACCCAGATAAGATCAAAGTGTACAAATATTGTTCCTCTCTCTTTTTTTAATTCTCCAAATCTGGTAATGGCACACATGACCAGCAGATGGTGCCATTTTATAGAATACAATTTCACCTGCTTCTTCATTTCCAGAGCATTTTTGTAATAATTCTCAGTACCAGTCATAAAGCTGTCTGTTTGTTGTTATTCAAACAACATGATTTCCCCTGAGCTACATTTTTAAGGTTATTTTTACAACTCTGCTGCACCAAAACTTAACTTTAGATTTTACCATTTGTATATAAAAATGAAATATTTTAATATTGGGGCAATATGGTAGAGTAGTAAAACAACTTATTCTTCAGTTTGGTTCATTGTTGAGGTACCTTTCTGTCGGAGTCGGTATATTTAACATGCATCCTTGAAGATTTTTTGCAGCTCCTCAGGTGTCCATCCCAAAGGCATTCAGTAGGTGAACTCCCTCAAATTGTCTGCAGATAGGTGTGCTCTGTGTGTGTGTGTGTGTGTGTGTGTGTGTGTGTGTGTGTGTGTGTGTGTGTGTGTGTGTGTGTGTGAGATACCTCTCAGCTGTCCGGAATTTTGCAGAATGTCCAGATTTTTCCCTCATATTTTTGGTCTGTTCCTCATAAAATTTGTGGTTTCTGGCAAAACATTACAGGCTAAAGTCACTAAATAATGACATAGACTTCAGACATCATACCATTCAGAAAATATGTGCTAACTTATATCCTGTTATTCTAGAAACTTTCTAAGTTTATAAAAGCAATATTTAAAATCTCTCACTATTTTTGGGCCTTGTCTCCTCATTTCTTTAGGCTTTCTTCAGATTTCTTGCAGTAAGAAGTTGAGAGGTATGGTGTGTGTGTGTGTGTGTGTGTGTGTGTGTGTGTGTGTGTGTGTGTGTGTGTGTGTGTGTGTGTGTGTGTAGATGTATATCCTCTAATAATCCCAACATGATATTTAAATATGTTTACTGAATCTGATGCGTTACACCACTATGAGGACGTATTTTCATTCTTAGTTTCTTTTGATGCTTGTTTTGCAGACTGTTTTGCTTACTCGGTGAATTTTTCAGTATGCTCTGGACACTGCCAGAACAAACAAATTTGCTTCTTAACTGACTATCTTTATGTTATCTAAAATGTTACTTCTGAATCAGGTGACAAATGGATTGTATTATCCATTCTTCTGTTGTACATATGAATGTATCCTGTAAATAGTTTTGAGTAACTGCATTTGACACAGTCTTGTGTATTCAGTTGTACAAACTGATCATCTATCTAACTGTGTGATGTAACTCTGTGTTTTTCTTCTTATTAATGGGCTATGTACTCTCTATATTTGTTAGTATGTTAAACTACTGTATATGATTGTGGAGCTTTTCTCACCAGGCCTCTGCTGAAAAAGGGTGCCAGCTTAGTCAGACTATCCCTTTCAGCAAAAAAAGCAAACTCCTGTAGACATCAGCACAGCAGAGAATGAGCAAGTTCCATGTGATTAAGAAGAAAATGAGCTTTTATTGATAAAGCAAATAAAATACGATGAGCGCTTTCGGCATAAACTGCCTTCTTCAGGACGATCTGAAGAAGGCACCCCAGCCGAGAATCAAACCAGAGAACCTCTTGCTGTGAGGCGACAGCGCTATAGCTGCACCACTGCACCATCCATGATAAATGAGTAATTAGAAAATGCAAATGCTATATAAAAGATGTTTATGTATATAAAAGATGTTCATAGGTTCATAGGTTCATACTAGGCTATCTGCCCAAGGGCATTTATAAGCCTAGCCCATAGTTATGTGGCTTTCGCCACCCCTCTAGTTTGAATAAAAACTATGCCTATCATTTTTCTGTGCCTCTGTCAAGCAGTGACACTGAAGTAATCCCTGGGGTATATCTGCGATCTCCCATCCATTGGTCAAGATTCCTCTTGAACAAGGCCAGCGAGGTGCTCTGCCTCACATGTACCGGGATTTTGTTCCACAGCATAGGGAGTCTCTGGGTGATGAATCTGTCCCTCCAGCACGTTCTATTTATAACCGTGTCAAGGTTTAAGTCTCCGCCTTGTGGTTCTGAGGGATCTAGATTTTTGAGGTGAAGCATATTCATCAAATCTGGGTTTGACATGGCCTTATATGTCAGGCACAGGTCACCTCTGAGCAAGCGGTATGAGACTGAATAAAGCTGGAGTTCTTTCAGTCGGGCAGCATAAGACATATTTTTGAGACCCTTTATCCTTTTGGTGAGGAACTTTTGGGGCCTTTCAAGCTGCATCAGGTGTCTGGTCAGATACATTCCATTGTACTCAATCATAGGTCTAATGAGTGATGAGTACAGGGGACGATGACCTCCCTTGATCTAGATGTGAATCCCTTCATGATCAGGTGGGCGATATAGAAGGTTTTCCTAACTACTTTAGCAACATGAGTGTCAAACGAAAGACTACTGTCAACTTGGGTCCCCAGATCCCTGATGACTTTTCTGTGCTCAGTGGATTGTCACCTATATGGTAGCTAGGGGTAACCTTGTTTTTCCCGAAGGGTATGACTATGCATTTTGGCGTTTAACTTCAGGCCATGGCTCTGGCACCAGTTATCCGTTTCTGTGAGGCCCTTCTGGAGGATATCTGTGTCAGATGTGTTTTCGACTATGGCAGTTTGCAGTCATCTGCAAACTTTGTCAGCCATAACCCTCCTGTGTTTGCTTGTACTTCAGAAAAGTAGATGCCGAACAAGAGTGGACCCAGGACTGAGCCCTGTGGGACACCACTTGTGACAGGCTTTGAGTCTGACATGGCTCCAGCAACTCTGACCCTGTGGGTTCTGTTTAGCCAGTTTGCAACCCATCTTGTGATGTATGGGTTTACATTCAAGCTGATGAGTTTTTCGATGATACCTGAGTGGGGTATTGTGTCAAGGCCTTTGCCAGGTCGAGGTAGGCTGTATGGACTGCCTTTCCTCATCAATGGCCTTGGTGACTGTCTCAAAAAGTCAACCAAGTTTAAGAGGCAGGATCTGCCTTTGACAAAGCCAAACTGGGTTGGATCCAAAGTCTGCAAGTTCCCTATGTCTTTATTTATGAGTTCCATTATGATCCTCTCCATGGCTTTGCAGATAAGGCTTGTCAAGCTAATGGGCGGTAATTTCCAGGGTCTGTGGAGGCACCGCCTTATGAAGTGGGACCACGTCGCGTGCGCCGCTCCTCCTTGGGTACGTATCCTGAGGTGAGGCTAAGATTAAACAGCTGTCCTAACTGTGGGTTTAATTCCTCGTTGAGTTCATGAAGCACACAGCCGGGGACACCATCGGTCCCATGGATGCTGTGTTTTTGCCTTAGTGAGGGCAGTTCCCACCTGGGCGTTGGAGATGTTTGGGGCTACAATCCTCTGGAATAGATATCTCCTTTGCACTGAACCTGTCAGCCAGTATGTTAGCAATGTGTGTAGGTTCAGTAATTTTCACATCATTTTGAACTAATTCTGAGCATATCTGGGAGTTTCCTCCTAGGTTTCTAACATAGCTAAAGAAGGCCTTATGATTGTCTTTAGAGTCCTTGGCGATTTTTCTCTCAAAATTTGCCTTGGATGATTTTATGAGAGCTCTTAGTTTTTACTTATAATGATCAAAGGTGTCTTACCTTTCAAGGATTTTGCTCTATCTTGTAGTAGCTTCCTCCTTTTGTTGTAGAGCTTGTTTATGGCTGGGGTACACCAGACTGGACGCTTGCCTTTGGTACAGAGAGTCTTAGTTTTGTTTGGGATTGCCTGATCCATGCAGTCCTGTAGGTGCTGGTAGAAGGCATTTGTAAGTGATTCAGCGGTTTGAGTAATGTTTACCACTGGCTCAGGGGCCTTAAAGGAGACCACACTAGTTTTTAGAAGTGTGAAATCGGCTTTTGAGAAGTTTTTCACTGTGGTCTTTTTGTTTCAGGTGGGGCGGGATGAGGACCTCCAGAGAGATTAGTTTATGATCTGATCTCACCAGTGAGGGGTATACTTCGGTGTTGAACATTTTGATCCCATGTTCGTGATGATGAGATCAAGTATGTTTTCACCTCTTGTGGGGATGGTGACTAGTTGTTCCATGGCATTTGAGTTTATGAACTCCAGGAATCTTTGGGTTAGAGTGTTGGGCTTGAGTAGTGTTCCCAGTCTATATTAGGGTAGTTGAAGTCACCTAGTATGATGGTGTTTGGAGATACATTTATCCCTCCAATGTTTTCAGGAAGGCCATGTGAGGTTCCTGAGTTTGAGAGGGTGGCCTGTAACATGCTACAAATTGCAGAGCAGTCTTGCCTATGGTTAATTGCACCTGGATGGTCTCCGATGCATCGTTGCCACCAAAACCTTGAGGTGTGGGTGTCCTTTATGAATATGGACACCCTCCTTTCTTGGTGTTGTCCGGATTTTGGGGCGGAGCATGATATGAGGTGAAACCTGTTAGTGCTGGGGTGCTCTCAGGAGCCTTGAACCAGGTTTCTGTCACAGCACAGACATCGATGTTCTCCATATTGAGAAGGGCTCTCAGT
The DNA here is from genome assembly GCF_019279795.1 of Protopterus annectens. Classification (NCBI taxonomy): domain Eukaryota; kingdom Metazoa; phylum Chordata; order Ceratodontiformes; family Protopteridae; genus Protopterus; species Protopterus annectens. The sequence continues at coordinate 70,903,819 of NC_056750.1, read as the reverse complement.
GCGTGCATCTTGAGATTGAGACTTATGGCATTGAGCAGCATTACCCTTAGTTTTTCCTTTTTGGTGTTCTAGGGTGGTAGGTTTAGAATTTGAGCCTTGCCTAAAAAGGCACTATGGGGTGGCAAGAGCCTTTGCCAATATCCGAAGCCCAGGGTGACAGGTGCAAGCCGTCTCCTAGCAAGCGTGGCTTGTCCAGCATGTCATCCCAGGCAGACAGACATTGGATCCCTTTGAATGACACCAGAATTTAAGCCAATTATTAAAGCTGATCATCTTATCACTGTATTGTGGCATCATTCTAGGTGAAGGTAGGATACTGCTCAAGGTCAGGGTCATACCTGCCTGGGCTACATAATCAGAGAGCTCAGTCCAGGTCGTTGACACCAGCGTGGACAATGACTGAGTCGTACCTGCTGTTGAGAGACCTGAGTGCTTGCGTTATGTGGCGGATTCTGGCAGCTTACTGTGACCTTCTCCTTACTCAGTCTGGTGGCGGGACGTCAGTGTGTCTGACTATGGAATCACCAATGACAAGTGTGTCTGGCATTTTGTTTGGCCTTAAGGGCTGTGACTGTTTGACACTCTGACTGTGAGGTCTATGTGTTGCAGGTGTTGTGTTCTGAGGTGGTGGTTGTTTGGGTGTCTGCTTTGGTGGCCTCTGCTGTTTTGTAAATTTTGAGACCAGAGCCCGAGTATGTCTTTGTGTGAGTATGTGTATGATTTGAAGTTGTGATGGTACCATGTGTGACTGGGTATGTATTGTGTGTGGTTGCCTTCTCCTCCTGTCTGGTCTTGCCAGTCCTATGTTGAGAGCTCAGCCTCCAGTTTATAGTTGCATCTCTCGCATGTATTTGTGTTTTGTGGGAGAAGGAGAGGATTGTCTGTGTACATGAGGCAATTGTAACATTGCCTCAATATTCCCAGGTTCACCAGTTGAGCTGTTATGTATATAAAAGATGACAGCCACCCGGCAGTGTAAACCTTGGCTCAAGATGATTGTCACCCCAACCCCATGTGCAAAATGGGAAGAAGAGGATGAGGATGGATGGATGGATGGATGGATGGATAACTTAAACACATGCCTTTCCACGCTAGGCTGTCATATTCTTTATACTATACTCTGTTATTTTACCCATGAAGTCTCTCCCATTCCCCACCTTTCTCATTTTACCCACCTTCCTTTCACACTGACTTTACTTTTACTATGCCTTCTACCTTCCCCTTCAAACCTAATTGTGTATACTTCTAGACATTGTATAATTGTGAATACTACATTCTGAACCTCATGTCACTCATCCTACAGTTTAAAGCCTGATAGTTAAAATATTGATCGTTTTCTTGTAAAAACAGTTTTGTTGCTCATTACTGTACAGGCATTTATTTAAAAACATGCCAGTTTTGTTACATCTAGTCACAACCCATAATTGCAATCCTGATAATTGATACTCCACAGAAAAGCATCTGTTGATGGTATTCATCAGGCAGGCAGTTAGGCTGCAGTAAAAAGCCACGTGTGAACCACAAAGTCAAACAATGCCACAGCAGATGCTCTGCATTAATTATGTCACCAAACTTTGGAACAAAATTTCCACTTCCACTAAAACAAGCTGACAAATTAAAAGACTTAAAACTCAAGATGAAATGACACCTGACTGAATCCTGGCTGTCCACATTTACCTCTTTAGGATAATGTTGAACTTTCAGGCCACTTCTATGTCTGTAAGGCACCTGGTTTATAGACACACTAAAACAAACTTATAAATGAAAAGGCTTCAGTCCAAAATTAAAGTAACACCTGGCTGACTGACTTCTGGCTATGCTCAGGTACCTGTCCAGGATAATGTCGAACCTTCAAGCCATTATCATGTCTATAAAATGCCTGACTTATAAACACCTTATGCACAAACCACAAGCCGCTTACGTGACTCTATCTCACACCATTCCTTCACACATTCTCCTTCTTTCCTCCAGTTTCCCTAAATTGCAAATTTTCCTTCTCATCTTTCCCCACCACCCCTTCCCACTTTCACATTATTTCCTTCTGTATCTTCCTTTTCTACCTCCCTTTCTTGCAATTGTCAAATCAAGTTACATTATTTTAATTCTGGATAAACTGAATATCACTGCCAAAGCTCTGTCTATATTAATATCATGTTTCCTTCAATTGCTACATATTGTCCCATTACTCCATGTATTTATTCTTAATGTAGTGTTTCATTACAACTCTCTGCATTACACCATTGTTGGATGTTGTCTCCATTTTTACTGTAATCGTTTCATGTGAAATATAATTATTAAAACAATAATAATGTATGTATTTTTATTCTCTTTGGTTGGATCATTTCTTCCTGGGCTTCCACTGGAAAAAGACTTTTCTTGCCCAGTCTGAATGTTCCAATCAGCAAAAGTAAATAAATATTTCATTTCATGCAGTCACCAGTAAATATTTCCATACCGGATCGGTCGAGGCCAGGGTTAACAATGACTGCCACCAGTACTGTTAGCCAACAGGGTGCTGGCGGAAATTGGGCTACTGTTGGCCGAAGGAGGAGAAGAGGCGGAAGGCATGGCCGAAGGCAGGAAGAGAGGAGAAAGGCTAGGACTGTGGTAGTGAGGGTCGAAACTTTGAATGTTGACAGTATGACTGGTATAGGAAGAGAGCTAGCTGATATGATGGACAGAAGGAAGGTTGGTATATTGTGTGTGCAAGAGACCAGATGGAAGGGGAGTAAGGCTAGGTGTATCGGAGGTGGGTTCAAATTGTTTTATCGTGGTGTGGATGGGAGGAGAAATGGCATAGGAGTTATTCTGAAGGAACAGTATGCAAATAGTGTTTTGGAGGTGAAAAGAGTGTCAGATAGAGTGAAGTTTATGAAGCTGGAAATTGATGGTGTAATGATGAATGTTGTTAGTGCATATGCTCCACAAGTTGGGTGTGCAATGGATGAGAAAGAAAAATTTTGGAGTGAGTTGGATGAAGTGGTGATGACTGTACCCAAGGGTGAGAGAGTGGTGATTGGAGCAGATTTCAATGGACATGTTGGTGAAGGGAACAGAAGGGATGAGGAAGTGATGGGTAGGTATGGTGTTAAACAAAGGAATGCAGAAGGTCAGATGGTAGTGGATTTTGTGAAAAGGATGGACATGGCTATGGTGAATATGTATTTTAACAAGAGGGAGGAGCATAGGGTGATATACAAGAGTGGAGAAAGATGCACACAGGTGGATTATATCTTATGTAGGAGGGCCAGTTTGAAGGAGATTGGAGACTGTAAAGTGGTGACCGGAGAAAGTGTAGTTAGGCAGCATAGGATGGTGGTTTGTAGGATGATGTTGGTGATCAAGAAGAGGAGGAGGAGGAGGAGTGTGAGGGCAGCACCAAGGATCAAATGGTGGAAACTGAAAAAGGGTAATTGTGAGGTGGAGTTCAGGGATGAGTTAAGACAGACACTGGGTGGCAGTGAAGAGTTACCAAATAGCTGCGTAACTACAGCAGAGCTAGTAAGGGAGACGGCTAGAAAGGTGCTTGGTATGACATATGGACAGAGAAAGGACGACAAGGAGACATGTTGGTGGAATGAGGAAGTACAGAAGAGTATACAGGCAAAGAGGTTGGCAAAGAAGAAGTGGGATTGTCAGAGAGATGAAGAAAGTAGACAGGGGTATAAGGAGATGAGGTGCATGGCAAAGAGAGAGGTGGCGAAGGCTAAGGATAAGGCATATGAAGAGTTGTATGAAAGGTTGGACACTAAGGAGGGAGAAAAGGACGTGTACCGATTGGCTAGACAGAGGGACCGAGCTAGGAAAGATGTGCATCAGGTAAAGGTGATAAAGGATAATGAGGGAAACATACTCAAAAGCGAGGAGAGTGTGTTGAGCAGATGGAAAGAGTACTCTGAGGGGTTGATGAATGAAGAGAATGAGAGGGAGAGAAGGTTGGATGATGTGCGGATAGTGAATCATGAAGTACAGTGGATTAGCAAGGAGGAAGTAAGGATAGCTATATAGAGAATGAAGAATGGAAAGGCTGTTGGCCCAGATGACATACCTATGGAAGCATGGAGGTGTTTAGGTGAAATGGCAGTGGAGTTTTTAACCAGATTGTTTAATGAAATCTTAGAAAGTGAGAGGATGCCTGAGGAATGGAGAAAAAGTGTTTTGGTACCGATTTTTAAGAATAAGGGTGATGTGCAGAGCTGTAGTAACTACAGAGGAATTACATTGATCAGTCACAGCATGAAGTTATGGGAAAGAGTAGTGGAAGCTAGGTTAAGAAGGGACATGATGATTAGTGAACAGCAGTATGGTTTCATGCCGGGAAAGAGCACTACAGATGCGATGTTTGCTCTGAGAGTGTTGATGGAGAAGTACAGAGAATGTCAGAAGGAGTTGCACTGAGTTTTTGTAGACTTAGAGAAAGCATATAACAGGGTGCCTAGAGAGGAGTTGTGATATTGTATGAGGAAGTCAGGAGTGTCAGAGAAGTATGTAAGAGTGGTACAAGATATGTACGAGGGTAGTGTGACAGCGGTGAGGTCTGCGGTGGGAGTGACGGATGCGTTTAAGGTGGATTTGAGGTTACAGCAAGGATCAGCTCTGAGCCCTTTCTTATTTGCAATGGTGATGGACAGGTTGACAGACGAGATCAGACAGGAGTCCCTATGGACTATGATGTTTACAGATGACATTGTGATCTGTAGTGAGAGTAGGGAAAAGGTGGAGGAGACCCTGGAGGGATGGAGATATGCTCTAAAGAGAAGAGGAATGAAGGTCAGCAGGACTAAGGCAGAATATATGTGTGTGAATGAGAGGGAGGATAGAAGAATGGTGAGGATGCAGGGAGTAAAGGTGAAGGTGGATGAGTTTAAATACTTGGGGTCAGTAGTTCAGAGTAACGGTGAGTGTGGAAGAGAGGTGAAGACGAGAGTACAGGCAGGATGGAGTGGGTGGAGAAGAGTGTCAGGAGTGATTTGTGACAGACGAGTACCAGTAAGAGTGAAAGGGAAGGTCTACAAGAGGGTAGTGAGACCAGCTATGGTTGGAGACAGTGGCATTGACAAAAAGGCAGGAGTTTGAGCTAGATGTGGCAGAGTTAAAGATGTTAAGATTTGCACTGGGTGTGACGAGGGTGGACAGGATTAGGAATAAGTATATTAGAGGGTCAGCCCAGGTTGGAAGATTTGGAGACAAAGCCAGAGAGGCAAGATTACATTGGTTTGGACATGTGCTGAGGAGGGATGCTGAGTATGTTGGGAAAAAGATGCTAAGGATGAAGCTACCAGGTAACAGGAAAAGAGGAAGGCCTGAGATAAGGTTTATGGATGTGGTGAGAGAGGACATGCAGGTGGTTGGTGTGACAGAGCAAGATGTAGAGGACAGGAAGAAATGGAAACAGGTGATCCGCTGTGGCGACCCCTAATGGGAACAGCCAAAAGAAGATGATGATTATCCTAGACAGAGCTTGAAAATGGACCATTTGGATCAATATTTTACAGCGGTTTATAAATAAAAGGAAAACAAATGATATTGCCTTAAAAACATTGTTCTGTTTCAGTCCACTACGGCAAACTGTGTTAATCCAACTAAGTGTGTAAACAAAGTTCATGATGACTTAACTTTAGAAAGTAATTATTGTTCACATAACGCCACACTGATAAACATGCTGTGGTAGTTTCTTCTTTTCACAGTTAGGACAATTTAATTATTAAAACACATTAGCAGTTTGTCAGTGTTAGTGGTTCCTGGGTCTCAGTCCAGCAGCTGTGCTTGATTTATGTTGAGTAACCTGAAACTTCTATTTTGTCTGCTGTTCTGGTTGTTGGCTCCACCCACATTTCCCTACTATGATAAAAAGTGGGGAACTCCCCCTTGATATATTTTAGTACACTCACCTGCATTAACTGAGTGTGGGAGGACTATACCAGCTGACATCTGGTTGGGGGGCAAACACTCTCCAAACTGATGATTGCATGTCTTGCAGAAGAAAAAGTATGTCCGAATCGCACAAGCCCCAGGTAGGAAAACATGGCCATACCTCACTGCAGAAAAAGGCCACAGCATGCAGACTTATTATCAAATGAAACTGTGAAAGATCTGGAAATAGCACTCGTGGAAAGCCCTGAGAGCACATTCTAGGCATCCGTTCCCCTATTTAATGTGAGTAGGCAATGCAGATGCAGCCCTTGGTCTGAGTGTGATCAGTGAGCGGTTTTCCGAGTACAATAAACTGAAACCTTTAGGGTTTTCTAGAAAGTCACCTGGCCAAAGGAAAAAAAAAAAGATATGTAAGTATTTGGCTATTGTGGTTTATAAATGCATACAAGTATACATTATTTATTAGGATTTTTTTACACTAGCTGAAATATTTTAATTGGGTTTTAAATTGCTATGTGGTGCAGCCAGTTATACAAATAAGGTACATAATGAAAGATGATGGGTGTAGAAGTCCTGGAAGTTACCAAATGACAAAAGAAAGGAAAAATGCTGGAAGACGTTGGTGACAGAAAAGACGGATCAGGTTAAGAAGAGAATACTGACCAGCTAACAAAGAGGCTATGAGAGTAGTGACAATGACTAAATACAAAGCATCAGGGACACACCTTCAGCTTCTGGAAAGTGAGTTATCAGGTGGAACAAAAAGCTTTGTCAGGTTGCAAAGCAATAACAAGAAAATTATGAGGATAGCTGGCAGACACCATCCGTTAGGGATGTCACCATGAAAAACTTCTCCAAAGCTAACTTTGGTCTCCTAAAAGCAGAGGTGGCTAACTTCACGGCACCCATGCAAATGGAGAACAGTTGCATGACCGCCAATCATATCATGCACCAATGCACTGTACGAACACATTCACAAATGTATGGATCTCACTATACCCAATAGAACCAAGATGCTCTCCTCCAAAAAAAAAGAAGCCAATTTGGTGGTCCCCTGCCATAAACAAACTCTACAACAGAAGAAGGAAACTGATGCAGAATAAGGTGAAGTCCCAAAACTGGAAAAACTCCCTTAGCCTCAACAGAAAGTTGAGATCCCTCATCATATCCTCTAAAGCTAGCTATGAAAACAGAATTGCAGCAGATAGTAAAGACAACCACAAGGCCTTCTTTAGTTATGTAAGAATCTCCACGGCAATACCCAGATTTGCTCTGAGTTACTTCACAATGGTACCTCCTATACCGAGCCAGCAGATATTGCCAATATACTGGCCGTCAGATTCAGTGCCAACTTTACCTACCCCATAGGACCAATAACAATACCAGTCAATTGCCAGGCACCCAGTATTAGTGCTGCACAGGTTAGAACAGCACTATCCAAGGCCAAGAATACAGCTTCTATGGGACCTGACAATATCCCTGGCTGTGTTTTACATGAACTACAGAGTGAATTGGCACCTCACCTGTGTGCCCTATTCAATCACAGCTTCACCTCAGGCTTTGTCCCTATTGAATGGCGCACTGCTACAGTCATCCCTCTCCACAAAGGAGGAGTGACTACAGAGCCTGGGAACTATTGCCCCATTAGCCTGAGGAGTCTGACATGCAAAGCTATGCAACACTTCATTATAGACCAAATAAACAAGGATATAGGGAAACTCCGAACTCTGGATCCCACACAATTTGGTTTTGTGAAGGGTAGATCATGCCTGCTCAACTTAGTCGACTTCTTTGAGTCAGTCACCAGAGCTGTGGATGAAGGCATGATGGTACATACAGCCTACCTTTATCTGGCCAAGGGCTTTGATACCATTCCCCACTCAGGAATCATAGAAAAACTCACTAAGCTAGGCATCAACCCCTATATCACTAGGTGGGTTGCAAACTGTCTCACAGATAGAACCCAGGGTGTGAAAGTAGCTGACTCCAAGTCAGACTGCCGATCATTAATGAGTGGAGTCCCATAGGGTTCGCTCCTGGGTCCTCTCTTGTTTGGTATCTACTTCTCTAAAATCCAGGCCAACACGAAGGGATTCTGGCTGACAAAGTTCGCAGACGATTGCAAGTTGGGAGCTATTATTAACTCCCCAAGTGATGTTGACATCCTACAGAAAGGCCTCACTGTGACCAACGACTGGTGTTAGAACCATGGCCTTAAGCTCAATGCCAAAAAATGCATTGTCATCCACTTTGGGAAAAACCTGGGTCCCATGAATTACCACATCGATGGTAGTCCACTGAACACAGAAGGCATTATAAGAGGTCTGGGAACACAGGTTGACAGCAACCTCTCTTTTGACCACCACATTGCCACTGTGGTCAGAAAGTCTTTCTATGTGGCATATCTCATTACTAAGGGTTTTGCATCCAGGAAGAAAGAGGACATTGTCTCCCTCTACTCTTCCCTCATTAGGCCAATCATCGAGTATAATGCCCCATTTGGCATGTACCTCACTAGACACCTGCAACAACTGGAGAGGTTGCAAAAGTACCTCGCAAAGAGGATCCTAGGCCTTAAAGACTTGTCCTATATGGACAGACTAAAAAAAATTATTTTCTGTCTCATATCACCTACTTAGAGGCAATCTCTGCTTGACTTACAAAGCAATGTCTGACCCAGCTCTGTTAGAAATGCTACAGCTAAAGAAATCCCATTCCCTCAGCACCACACACTCCACAGACCTCAGCCTCATTACCACAATCAACAGAACGTGCTGGAGGGACAGGTTCATAACCCAGTGACTGCCCATGCTATGGAATAGACGTCCCATACATGTCAAACAGAGCACCTCACTGGCCCTCTTCAAGAGAAATCTTGATGAGTGGATGGGAAACAGAAAGTTCACCCCAGAGATCACTCCAGTGACCCTACTTGACAGAGGCATTGGGAACTAAGGTCGGGTGGCACGATGCCAGGGTAATCCTATGGGCTAGGCTTGTAAAGGCTCCAAGGCCATTAGCCTAGTACACACCTATGAACAGCATTTGCTTACTGGCCCAGAAGACATCACCAGCAGAAAGGAGCATCTCAAGAAGCTTGTGAAGGAGGAAAACTGCACAGAAAGTGCTACATACACAGCCTACAATAAAAGAGAAAGGAGAATCCATCCTAAAAGGAGTATGAAGTGCACTAAGGAAAATCAAGTCACTGAACATGTCAGGCTCAGATTAAGTCACAGCAACTGTCAATATGTTGATTGCGTTAGAGGCGAAATCGCTTCTGAGGAGGCTCATCATGGCATGGTGAGAGATGAGAGGCACTTCCAAAAAGACTAGAAAAACAAAGCATTCTAGTGCCAGTATACAAGACCAAAGGAGATATTCACAACTGCAAGCAATGCAGAGGTATGAAACTCTTGTCACACAGCATGAAAGTGCTTGAGAGGGTGATTAATGAATGAATACTAGAGCAGTAGAATGCAAGATAGAAACAATCAGTTTGGGTTCAGATTAGGATGCAGTACAAAATGTTTGCAGTGACACAGATTGTGGAGAAAAAGCTGGAGATAAGGAAAGAGTTCAGCCAGGCATTTCTAGATTTGGAGAGAGCATATAATAAGGTCCCAGGAAAGCTGATTTGGGCAGTTCTGCGATGGTTTAAGGTCCTGGAAACATTGATAGGATTAGTGCGAGATATTATGCAAAGGGACCCAATGACAAAAGTAAAAACAATGTTATTTACAGAGGGCTTCCCATTAGGAGCAAGTGTGCATCAGAGTTCAAATCTGAGCCCGCTCCTGTTCGTTACCAGTGATGGACTTCATCAGCAAACCGGTCAGAAGGGACAAAGCTGCTGTATATAAACAATGTGAAATATAAATAAATAAATAGTGTGGCCTTACAGCAGCTTCTGAACATGAATCTGTGCTAATGGCACGGTATTGCTATAAAAAACTGAAGACGTGGTGAAGATAAGTACAGACAAGACACACTGATCACAACAGTAAACAAAGGAAATTAGAAGAAGCTGAAAACTGAGATAGAATGGAAATAGTAGAACAGCTTAACAGCTTCAAGTGTCTGGGAAATGTAATTGAGGAGAAGGGAAGCTTGAATAAGGGGTAGAATGTAGCAGAAGAATGTCAAACAAGTTGAAGAATATGGTGTACAAAGCGTGCTGTGATCACTGAACACTGCTTCTGTATGGCACAAAAACCTGGACAGTGAACGTAGAGCAGCTGAGGAAGCTGAGGGGATGGAGATGAAGGGCCTGAGATGGCTAATATGATGCACACTGAGGGATAAACAAAGACATGAGGACATCAGAGCAAAAGCAGAACAGATTACTGTGGGTCAGTCACATATGCAGAGAAGCAGAAACAATTGAGTGAAGATTTCGGAGAGACAGGAAGAAGGCAAGAGGAGATGAGGATGTCCATCCAAGAGATGGACGAACTGCATGAGAGATGACTTGAGAGAGATGGGCATGACAGTTGAAGAAGGTAGGAAAGTGACTGAAAAGAAAGAAGGATGATAGCTGTCACAGTAACCCAACCCCATATAAAAATGGGAACAAAGGGAATCATGATGATGATGGTGATAATGATGAATGAGGTTAGAGCACTCATCATCACTGAACATGTCAGGTGATGTCATAACACAATGAGGTTAGAACACTCATCATCACTGAACATGTCAGGTGATGTCATAACACAATGAGGTTAGAGCACCCATTATCACTGAACATGTCAGGTAATGTCATAAAACAATGAGGTTAGAACACTCATCATTAATGAACGTGTCAGGTAATGTCATAAAATAATGAGGTTAGAGCACTCATCATCACTGAACATGTCAGGTAATGTCATAAAACAATGACGTTAGAGCACTCACCATCACTGAACATGTCAGGTAATGTCATAAAACAATGAGGTAAGAGCACTCATCATCACTGAACATGTCAGTTAATGTCATAAAACAATGAGGTTAGAACACTCATCATCACTGAACATGTCAGGTAATGTCATAAAACAATGAGGTTAGAGCACACATCATGACTGAACATGTCAGGTGATGTCATAACACAATGAGGTTAGAGCACCCATTATCACTGAACATGTCAGGTAATGTCATAAAACCATGAGGTTAGAACACTCATCATCACTGAACATGTCAGTTAATGTCATAAAACAATGAGGTTAGAACACCCATCACTGAACATGTCTGGTAATGTCATAAAACAATGAGGTTAGAGCACTCATCATTACAGAACATGTCAGTTAATGTCATAAAACAATGAGGTTAGAGCACTCATCATTACAGAACATGTCAGTTAATGTCATAAAACACTGAGGTTAGAGCACTCATCATCACTGAGCATGTCAGGTGATGTCATAAAACAATGAGGTTAGAACACTCATCATCACTGAACATGTCAGGTAATGTCATAAAACAATGAGGTTAGAACACTCATCATCACTGAACATGTCAGGTAATGTCATAAAACAATGAGGTTAGAGCACTCATCATCACTGAACATGTCAGGTAATGTCATAAAACAATGAGGTTAGAACACTCATCATCACTGAACATGTCAGGTAATGTCATAAAACAATGAGGTTAGAGCACTCATCATCACTGAACATGTCTGGTAATGTCATAAAACAATGAGGTTAGAGCACTCATCATCACTGAACATGTCAGTTAATGTCATAAAACACTGAGGTTAGAGCACTCATCATCACTGAACATGTCAGGTAATGTCATAAAACAATGAGGTTAGAGCACTCATCATCACTGAACATGTCAGGTAATGTCATAAAACAATGAGGTTAGAAAACTCATCATCACTGAACATGTCAAATAATCTCATAAAATAACGAGGTTAGAACACTCAGCATCACTGAACATGTCAGATAATGTCATAGTACAATGAGGTTATAACACTCATCATTACTGAACATGTCAGGTAATGTCATAAAACAATGAGGTTAGAGCACTCATCATCACTGAACATGTCAGGTAATGTCATAAAACACTGAGGTTAGAGCACTCATCATCACTGAGCATGTCAGGTGATGTCATAAAACAATGAGGTTAGAACACTCATCATCACTGAACATGTCAGGTAATGTCATAAAACAATGAGGTTAGAGCACTCATCATCACTGAACATGTCAGGTAATGTCATAAAACAATGAGGTTAGAACACTCATCATCACTGAACATGTCTGGTAATGTCATAAAACAATGAGGTTAGAGCACTCATCATTACTGAACATGTCAGTTAATGTCATAAAACACTGAGGTTAGAGCACTCATCATCACTGAGCATGTCAGGTGATGTCATAAAACAATGAGGTTAGAGCACTCATCATCACTGAACATGTCTGGTAATGTCATAAAACAATGAGGTTAGAGCACTCATCATCACTGAACATGTCAGGTAATGTCATAAAACAATGAGGTTAGAGCACTCATCATCACTGAACATGTCAGGTAATGTCATAAAACAATGAGGTTAGAACACTCATCATCACTGAACATGTCAGGTAATGTCATAAAACAATGAGGTTAGAACACTCATCATCACTGAACATGTCAGGTAATGTCATAAAACAATGAGGTTAGAGCACTCATCATCACTGAACATGTCAGGTAATGTCATAAAACAATGAGGTTAGAGCACTCATCATCACTGAACATGTCAGGTAATGTAAAAAACAATGAGGTTAGAACACTCATCATCACTGAACATGTCAGGTAATGTCATAAAACAATGAGGTTAGAGCACTCATCATCACTGAACATGTCAGGTAATGTCATAAAACAATGAGGTTAGAACACTCATCATCACTGAACATGTCAGGTAATGTCATAAAACAATGAGGTTAGAACACTCATCATCACTGAACATGTCAGGTAATGTCATAAAACAATGAGGTTAGAGCACTCATCATCACTGAACATGTCAGGTAATGTCATAAAACAATGAGGTTAGAGCACTCATCATCACTGAACATGTCAGGTAATGTCATAAAACAATGAGGTTAGAACACTCATCATCACTGAACATGTCAGGTAATGTCATAAAACAATGAGGTTAGAAAACTCATCATCACTGAACATCTCTGGTAATGTCATAAAACAATGAGGTTAGAACACTCATCATCACTGAACATGTCAGGTAATGTCATAAAACAATGAGGTTAGAGCACTCATCATCACTGAACATGTCAGGTAATGTCATAAAACAATGAGGTTAGAACACTCATCATCACTGAACATGTCAGGTAATGTCATAAAACAATGAGGTTAGAAAACTCATCATCACTGAACATGTCAGGTAATGTCATAAAACAATGAGGTTAGAACACTCATCATCACTGAACATGTCAGGTAATGTCATAAAACAATGAGGTTAGAACACTCATCATCACTGAACATGTCAGGTAATGTCATAAAACAATGAGGTTAGAGCACTCATCATCACTGAACATGTCAGGTAATGTCATAAAACAATGAGGTTAGAACACTCATCATCACTGAACATGTCAGGTAATGTCATAAAACAATGAGGTTAGAACACTCATCATCACTGAACATGTCAGGTAATGTCATAAAACAATGAGGTTAGAACACTCATCATCACTGAACATGTCAGGTAATGTCATAAAACAATGAGGTTAGAACACTCATCATCACTGAACATGTCAGGTAATGTCATAAAACAATGAGGTTAGAGCACTCATCATCACTGAACATGTCAGGTAATGTCATAAAACAATGAGGTTAGAGCACTCATCATCACTGAACATGTCAGGTAATGTCATAAAGCAAAGAGGTTAGAACACTCATCAACAATGAACATGTCAGGTAATGTTATAAAACAATGAAGTTAGAACACTCATCATCACTGAACATGTCAGGTAATGTCATAAAACAATGAGGTTAGAACACTTATCATCACTGAACATGTCAGGTAATGTCATAAAACAATGAGGTTAGAACACTCATCATCACTGAACATGTCAGGTAATGTCATAAAACAATGAGGTTAGAACACTCATCATCACTGAACATGTCAGGTAATGTCATAAAACAATGCAGTTAGAGCACTCATCATCACTGAACATGTCAGGTAATGTCATAAAACAATGAGGTTAGAACACTCATCATCACTGAACATGTTAGATAATGTCATAAAACAATTTGGCTAGAACACACATCATCACTGAACATGTCAGGTAATGTCATAAAACAATGAGGTTAGAGCACTCATCATCACTGAACATGTCAGGTAATGTCATAAAACAATGAGGTTAGAGCACTCATCATCACTGAACATGTCAGGTAATGTCATAAAACAATGAGGTTAGAACACTCATCATCACTGAACATGTCAGGTAATGTCATAAAACAATGAGGTTAGAACACTCATCATCACTGAACATGTCAGGTAATGTCATAAAACAATGAGGTTAGAACACTCATCATCACTGAACATGTCAGGTAATGTCATAAAACAATGAGGTTAGAGCACTCATCATCACTGAACATGTCAGGTAATGTCATAAAACAATGAGGTTAGAGCACTCATCATCACTGAACATGTCAGGTAATGTCATAAAACAATGAGGTTAGAACACTCATCATCACTGAACATGTCAGGTAATGTCATAAAACAATGAGGTTAGAGCACTCATCATCACTGAACATGTCAGGTAATGTCATAAAACAATGAGGTTAGAGCACTCATCATCACTGAACATGTCAGGTAATGTCATAAAACAATGAGGTTAGAACACTCATCATCACTGAACATGTCAGGTAATGTCATAAAACAATGAGGTTAGAGCACTCATCATCACTGAACATGTCAGGTAATGTCATAAAACAATGAGGTTAGAACACTCATCATCACTGAACATGTCAGGTAATGTCATAAAACAATGAGGTTAGAACACTCATCATCACTGAACATGTCAGGTAATGTCATAAAACAATGAGGTTAGAACACTCATCATCACTGAACATGTCAGGTAATGTCATAAAACAATGAGGTTAGAACACTCATCATCACTGAACATGTCAGGTAATGTCATAAAACAGTGAGGTTAGAACACTCATCATCACTGAACATGTCCGGTAATGTCATAAAACAATGAGGTTAGAGCACTCAGCATCACTGAACATGTCAGGTAATGTCATGAAACACTGAGGTTAGAACACTCATCATCACTGAGCATGTCAGGTGATGTCATAAAACAATGAGGTTAGAACACTCATCATCACTGAACAAGTCAGGTAATGTCATAAAACAATGAGGTTAGAAAACTCATCATCACTGAACATGTCAGGTAATGTCATCAAAAGAACACTCGCCATCAAAGAACATGTCAGGTAATGTCATAAAACAATGAGGTTAGAACACTCATCATCACTGAACATGTCAGGTAATGTCATAAAACAATGAGGTTAGAGCACTCATCATCACTGAACTTGTCAGGTAATGTCATAAAACAATGAGGTTAGAACACTGATCATCACTGAACATGTCAGGTAAAGCCATAAAACAATGAGGTTAG
This sequence comes from Protopterus annectens, assembly GCF_019279795.1. Taxonomy (NCBI): domain Eukaryota; kingdom Metazoa; phylum Chordata; order Ceratodontiformes; family Protopteridae; genus Protopterus; species Protopterus annectens. The sequence continues at coordinate 70,888,358 of NC_056750.1, read as the reverse complement.
AACACTCATCATCACTGAACATGTCAGGTAATGTCATAAAACAATGAGGTTAGAGCAGTCATCATTACTGAACATGTCAGGTAATGTCATAAAACAATGAGGTTAGAACGTTCATCATCACCGAACATGTCAGGTAATGTCATAAAACAATGAGGTTAGAACACTCATCATCACTGAACGTGTCAGGTAATGTCATAAAACAATGAGGTTAGAACACTCATCATCACTGAACATGTCAGGTAATGTCATAAAACAATGAGGTTAGAACACTCATCTTCAGTGAACATGTCAATTAATGTCATAAAACAATGAGGTTAGAAAACTCATTGTCACTGAACATGTCAGGTAATGTCATAAAACAATGAGGTTAGAACACTCATCACCACTGAACATGTCAGGTGATGTCAATAAACAATGAGGTTAGAACACTCATCATCACTGAACATGTCAGGTAATGTCATAAAACAATGGGGTTAGAACACTCATCATCACTGAACATGTCAGGTAATGTCATAAAACAATGAGGTTAGAACATTCATCATCACGGAACATGTCAGGTAATGTCATAAAACAATGAGGTTAGAACAGTCATCATCACCGAACATGTCAGGTAATGTCATAAAACAATGAGGTTAGAACACTCATCATCACTGAACATGTCAGGTAATGTCATAAAACAATGAGGTTAGAGCACTCATCATCACTGAACATGTCAGGTAATGTCATAAAACAATGAGGTTAGAACACTCATCATCACTGAACATGTCTGGTAATGTCATAAAACAATGAGGTTAGAGCACTCATCATCACTGAACATGTCTGGTAATGTCATAAAACAATGAGGTTAGAGCACTCATCATCACTGAACATGTCAGGTAATGTCATAAAACAATGAGGTTAGAACACTCATCATCACTGAACATGTCAGGTAATGTCATAAAACAATGAGGTTAGAACACTCATCATCACTGAACATGTCAGGTGATGTCATAAAACAATGAGGTTAGAAAACTCATCATCACTGAACATGTCAGGTAATGTCTTAAAACAATGAGGTTAGAAACTCATCATCACTGAGCATGTCAGGTGATGTCATAAAACACTGAGGTTAGAACACTCATCATCACTGAACATGTCAGGTAATGTCATAAAACAATGAGGTTAGAACACTCATCATCACTGAACATGTCAGGTAATGTCATAAAACAATGAGGTTAGAACGTTCATCATCACCGAACATGTCAGGTAATGTCACAAAACAATGGGGTCATAACACTCAGCATCACTGAACATGTCAGATAATGTCATAGTGCAATAAGGTTAGAGCACTCATCATCACTGAACATGTCAGGTGATGTCATAAAACAATGAGGTTAGAACACTGATCATCACTGAACATGTCAGGTAAAGCCATAAAACAATGAGATTAGAGCACTCATCATCACTGAACATGTCAGGTAATGTCATAAAACAATGAGGTTAGAGCACTCATCATCACTGAACATGTCAGGTAATGTCATAAAACAATGAGGTTAGAACACTCATCATCACTGAACATGTCAGGTAATGTCATAAAACAATGAGGTTAGAACACTCATCATCACTGAACGTGTCAGGTAATGTCATAAAACAATGAGGGTAGAGCACTCATCATCACTGAACATGTCAGGTAATGTCATAAAACAATGAGGTTAGAACACTCATCATCACTGAACATGTCAGGTAATGTCATAAAACAATGAGGTTAGAACACTCATCATCACTGAACATGTCAGGTAATGTCATAAAACAATGAGGTTAGAACACTCATCATCACTGAACATGTCAGGTAATGTCATAAAACAATGAGGTTAGAACACTCATCATCACTGAACATGTCAGGTAATGTCATAAAACAATGAGGTTAGAACACTCATCATCACTGAACATGTCAGGTAATGTCATAAAACAATGAGGTTAGAACACTCATCATCACTGAACATGTCAGGTAATGTCATAAAACAATGAGGTTAGAACACTCATCATCACTGAACATGTCAGGTAATGTCATAAAACAATGAGGTTAGAATACTCATCATCACTGAACATGTCAGGTAATGTCATAAAACAATGAGGTTAGAGCACTCATCATCACTGAACATGTCAGGTAATGTCATAAAACAATGAGGTTAGAACACTCATCATCACTGAACATGTCAGGTAATGTCATACAACAATGAGGTTAGAACACTCATCATTACTGAACATGTCAGGTAATGTTATAAAACAATGAGGTTAGAACACTCATCATCACTGAACATGTCAGGTAATGTCATAAAACAATGAGGTTAGAACACTCATCATCACTGAACATGTCAGGTAATGTCATAAAACAATGAGGTTAGAACACTCATCATCACTGAATATGTCAGGTAATGTCATACAACAATGAGGTTAGAACACTCATCATCACTGAACATGTCAGGTAGCGTCATAAAACAATGAGGATAGAACACTCATCACCACTGAACATGTCAGGTAATGTCATAAAACCATGAGGTTAGAACACTCATCATCACTGAACATGTCAGGTAATGTCATAAAACAATGAGGTTAGAACACTCATCATCACTGAACATGTCAGGCAATGTCATAAAACAATGAGGTTAGAACACTCATCATCACTGAACATGTCAGGTAATGTCATAAAACAATCAGATTAGAACACTCATCATCACTGAACATGTCAGGTAATATCATCAAACAATGAGCTTAGAGCACTCATCATCACTGAACATGTCAGGTAATGTCATAAAACAATGAGGTTAGAACACTCATCATCACTGAACATGTCAGGTAATGTCATAAAACAATGAGGTTAGAACACTCATCATCACTGAACATGTCAGGTAATGTCATAAAACAGTGAGGTTAGGACACTCATCATCACTGAACATGTCAGGTCATGTCATAAAACAATGAGGTTAGAACACTCATCATCACTGAACATGTCAGGTAATGTCATAAAACAATGAGGTTAGAGCACTCATCATCACTGAACATGTCAGGTAATGTCATAAAACAATGAGGTTAGAACACTCATCATCACTGAACATGTCAGGTAATGTCATAGAACAATGAGGTTAGAACACTCATCATCACTGAACATGTCAGGTAATGTCATAAAACAATGAGGTTAGAGCACTCATCATCACTGAACATGTCAGGTAATGTCATAAAACAATGAGGTTAGAGCACTCATCATCACTGAACATGTCAGGTAATGTCATAAAACAATGAGGTTAGAACACTCATCATCACTGAACATGTCAGGTAATGTCATAAAACAATGAGGTTAGAAAACTCATCATCACTGAACATGTCAGGTAATGTCATAAAACAATGAGGTTAGAACACTCATCATCACTGAACATGTCAGGTAATGTCATAAAACAATGAGGTTAGAACACTCATCATCACTGAACATGTCAGGTAATGTCATAAAACAATGAGGTTAGAGCACTCATCATCACTGAACATGTCAGGTAATGTCATAAAACAATGAGGTTAGAACACTCATCATCACTGAACATGTCAGGTAATGTCATAAAACAATGAGGTTAGAACACTCATCATCACTGAACATGTCAGGTAATGTCATAAAACAATGAGGTTAGAACACTCATCATCACTGAGCATGTCAGGTAATGTCATAAAACAATGAGGTTAGAACACTCATCATCACTGAACATGTCAAGTAATGTCATAAAACAATGAGGTTAGAACACTCATCATCACTGAACATGTCAGGTAATGTCATAAAACAATGAGGTTAGAACACTCAGCATCACTGAACATGTCAGGTAATGTCATAAAGGAATGAGGTTAGAACACGCATCATCACTGAACATGTCAGTTAATGTCATAAAACAATGAGGTTAGAACACTCATCATCACTGAACATGTCAGGTAATGTCATAAAACAATGAGGTTAGAACACTCATCATCACTGAACATGTCAGGTAATGTCATAAAACAATGAGGTTAGAACACTCATCATCACTGAACATGTCAGGTAATGTCATAAAACAGTGAGGTTAGAACAGTCATCATCACTGAACATGTCTGGTAATGTCATAAAACAATGAGCTTAGAGCACTCATCCTCACTGAACATGTCAGGTAATGTCATAAAACAATGAGGTTAGAACACTCACCATCAAAGAACATGTCAGGTAATGTCATTAAACAATGAGGTTGAATACTCATCATCACTGAACATGTCATGTCATTTCATAAAACAATAAGGTTAGAACACTCATCATAACAGAACATGTCAGCTAATGTCATAAAACAGTGAGGCTAGAACACTCATCATCACTGAACATGTCAGGTAATGTCATAAAACAATGAGGTTCACACAGTCATCATCACTGAACATGTCAGGTAATGTCATAAAACAATGAGGTTAGAATACTCATCATCACTGAACATGTCAGGTAATGTCACAAAACAATGAAGTTAAAGCACTCATCATTTCTGAAAATGTCAGGTAATGTCATAAATCAATGAGGTTAGAACACTGAACATCACAGAAGACATCAGGTAATGTCTTAAAACAATGAGGTTACAGCCCTCATCATCACTGAACATGTCAGGTAATGTCAAAGAACAGTAAGGTTAGAACACGCATTGTCACTGAACATGTCAGTTAATGTAATAAAACAATGAGTTTGGAGCACTCATCATCCCCGAACTTGTCAGGTAATGTCATAAAACAATGAGGTTAGAACATTCATCAGCACTGAACATTTCAGGTAATGTCATAAAACAATTTGGCTAGAACACTCATCATCACTGAACATGTCAGGTAATGTCATAAAACAATGAGGTTAGAGCACTCATCATCACTGAACATGTCAGGTAATGTCATAAAACAGTGAGGCTAGAACATTGATCATCACTGAACATGTCAGGTAATGTCATAAAACAATGAGGCTAGAACACTCATCATCACTGAACATGTCAGGTAATGTCATAAAACAATGAGGTTAGAACACTCATCATCACTGAACATGTCAGGTAATGTCATAAAACAATGTGGTTAAAACACTTATCATCACTGAACATGTCAGGTAATGTCATAAAACAATGAGGTTAGAACATTCATCAGCACTGAACATGTCAGGTAATGTCATAAAACAATGAGGTTAGAACACTCAGCATCACTGAACATGTCAGGTAATGTCACAAAACAATGAGGTTAGAACACTCATCATCACTGAACATGTCAGGTAATGTCATAAAACAATGAGGTTAGAGCACTCATCATCACTGAACATGTCAGGTAATGTCATAAAACAATGAGGTTAGAACACTCATCATCACTGAACATGTCAGGTAATGTCATAAAACAATGAGGTTAGAACACTCATCATCACTGAACATGTCAGGTAATGTCATAAAACAATGAGGTTAGAGCACTCATCATCACTGAACATGTCAGGTAATGTCATAAAACAATGAGGTTAGAACACTCATCATCACTGAACATGTCAGGTAATGTCATAAAACACTGAGGTTAGAACACTCATCATCACTGAACATGTCAGGTAATGTCATAAAACAATGAGGTTAGAACACTCATCATCACTGAACATGTCAGGTAATGTCATAAAGCAATGAGGTTAGAACACTCATCATCACTGAACATGTCAGGTAATGTCATAAAACAATGAGGTTAGAGCACTCATCATCACTGAACATGTCAGGTAATGTCATAAAACAATGAGGTTAGAACACTCATCATCACAGAACATGTCAGGTAATGTCATAAAACAATGAGGTTAAAACAGTCATCATTACTTACCATGTCAGGTAACGTCATAAAACAATGAGATTAGAACACTCATCATCACTGAACATGTCAGGTAATGTCATAAAACAATGAGGTTAGAGCACTCATCATCACTGAACATGTCAGGTAATGTCATAAAACAATGAGGTTAGAACACTCATCATCACTGAACATATCAGGTAATGTCATAAAACAATGAGGTTAGAGCACTCATCATCACTGAACATGTCAGGTAATGTCATAAAACAATGAGGTTAGAACACTCATCATCACTGAACATGTCAGGTAATGTCATAAAACAATGAGGTTAGAACACTCATCATCACTGAACATGTCAGGTAATGTCATAAAACAATGACGTTAGAGCACTCATCATCACTGAACATGTCAGGTAATGTCATAAAACAATGAGGTTAGAACACTCATCATCACTGAACATGTCAGGTAATGTCATAAAACAATGAGGTTAGAACACTCATCATAACTGAACATGTCAGCTAATGTCATAAAACAATGAGGTTAGAACACTCATCATCACTGAACATGTCAGGTAATGTCATAGAACAATGAGGTTAGGACACTCATCATCACTGAAAATGTCAGGTAATGTCATGAAACAATGAAGTTAGAACACTCATCATAACTGCACATGTCAGATAATGTCACAAAACAATGAGGTTAGAACACTCATCATCACTGAACATGTCAGTTAATGTCATAAAACAATGAGGTTAGAAAACTCATCATCACTGAACATGTCAGCAAATGTCATACAACAATGAGGTTAGAACACTCATCATCACTGAACATGTCAGGTAATGTCATAAAACAATGAGGTTAGAAAACCCATCATCACTGAACATGTCAGCAAATGTCATACAACAATGAGGTTAGAACACTCATCATCACTGAACATGTCAGGTAATGTCATAAAACAATGAGGTTAGAACACTCATCATCACTGAACATGTCAGGTAATGTCATAAAACATTGAGGTTAGAACACTCATCACCACTGAACATGTCAGGTAATGTCATAAAACAATGAGGTTAGAACACTCATCATAACTGCACATGTCAGATAATGTTACAAAACAATGAGGTTAGAGCAATCACCATCACTGAACATGTCAGGTAATGTCATAAAAGATTGAGGTTAGAACACTCAGCAACACTGAACATGTCAGATAATGTCATCAAACAATGAGATTAGAGCACTCATAATCACTGAACATGTCAGGTAATGTCATAAAACAATGAGGTTAGAACACTCATCATCACTGAACATGTCAGGTAATGTCATAGAACAATGACGTTAGAGCACTCATCATCACAGAACATGTCAGGTAATGTCATAAAACAATGAGTTTAGAGCACTCATCATCACTGAACATGTCAGGTAATGTCATAAAACAATGAGGTTAGAGCACTCATCATCACTGAACATGTCAGGTAATGTCATAAAGCAATGAGGTTAGAACACTCATCATTACTAAACATGTCAGGTAATGTCATAAAACAGTAAGGTTAGAACATGCATCATCACTAAACATGTCAGGTAATGTCATAAAACAATGACGTTAGAGCACTCATCATCACTGAACATGTCAGGTAATGTAATAAAACAATGAGGTTAGAATACTCATCATTACTGAACATGTCAGGTAATGTCATAAAACAATGAGGTTAGAACACTCATCATCACTGAACATGTCAGGTAATGTCATAAAACAATGAGGTTAGAACACACATCATCACTGAACATGTCAGGTAATGTCATAAAACAATGAGGTTAGAACACTCATCATCACTGAACATGTCAGGTAATGTCATAAAACAATGAGGTTAGAGCACTCATCATCACTGAACATGTCAGGTAATGTCATAAAACAATGAGGTTAGAACACTCATCATCACTGAACATGTCAGGTAATGTCATAAAACAATGAAGTTAGAACACTCATCATCACTGAACATGTCAGGTAATGTCATAAAACAATGAGGTTAGAACACTCATCATCACTGAACATGTCAGGTAATGTCATAAAACAATGAGGTTATAACACTCAGCATCACTGAACATGTGAGGTAATGTTATAAAACAATGAGGTTAGAACACTCATCATCACTGAACATGTCAGGTAATGTCATAAAACAATGAGGTTAGAGCACTCATCATCACCGAACATGTCAGGTAATGTCATAAAACAATGAGGTTAGAACACTCATCATCACTGAACATGTCAGGTAATGTCATAAAACAATGAGGTTAGAACACTCATCATCACTGAACATGTCAGGTAATGTCATAAAACAATGAGGTTAGAACACTCATCATCACTGAACATGTCAGGTAATGTCATAAAACAATGAGGTTAGAACACTCATCATCACTGAACATGTCAGGTAATGTCATAAAACAATGAGGTTAGAACACTCATCATCACTGAACATGTCAGGTAATGTCATAAAACAATGAGGTTAGAACACTCATCATCACTGAACATTTCAGGTAATGTCATAAAACAATGAGGTTAGAACACTCAACATCACTGAACATGTCAGGTAATGTCATAAAACAATGAGGTTAGAACACTCATCATCACTGAACATGTCAGGTAATGTCATAAAACAATGAGGTTAGAGCACTCATCATCACTGAACATGTCAGGTAATGTCATAAAACAATAAGGTTAGAACACTCATCATCACAGAACATGTCAGGTAATGTCATAAAACAATGAGGTTAGAACACTCATCATCACTGAACATGTCAGGTAATGTCATAAAACATTAAGGTTAGAACACTCATCTTCACTGAACATGTCAGGTAATGTCATAAAACAATGAGGTTAAAACACTCATCATCACTGCACATGTCAGGTAGTGTAATAAAACAGTGAGTTTAGAACACTCATCATCACTGAACATGTCAGGTAATGTCATAGGACAATGAGGTTAGAACACTCATCATCACTGAACATGTCAGGTAATGTCATAAAACAATGAGGTTAGAGCACTCATCATCACTGAACATGTCAGGTAATGTCATAAAACAATGAGGTTAGAACACTCATCATCACTGAACATGTCAGGTAATGTCATAAAACAATGAGGTTAGAACACTCATCATCACTGAACATGTCAGGTAATGTCATAAAACAATGAGGTTAGAACACTCATCATCACTGAACATGTCAGGTAATGTCATAAAACAATGAGGTTAGAACACTCATCATCACTGAGCATGTCAGGTAATGTCATAAAACAATGAGGTTAGAACACTCATCATCACTGAACATGTCAGGTAATGTCATAAAACAATGAGCTTAGAGCACTCATCCTCAATGAACATGTCAGGTAATGTCATAAAACAATGAGGTTAGAACACTCAGCATCACTGAACATGTCAGGTAATGTCATAAAACAATGAGGTTAGAACACTCATCATCACTGAACATGTCAGGTAATGTCATAAAACAATGAGGTTAGAACACTCATCATCACTGAACATGTCAGGTAATGTCATAAAACAATGAGGTTAGAGCACTCATCATCACTGAACATGTCAGGTAATGTCATAAAACAATGAGGTTAGAACACTCATCATCACTGAACATGTCAGGTAATGTCACAAAACAATGAGATAAGAACGCTCATCATCACTGAACATGTCAGGTAATGTCATAAAACAATGAGATTAGAACACTCATCATCACTGAACATGTCAGGTAATGTCATAAAACAATGAGGATAGAACACTCATCATCACTGAACATGTCAGGTAATGTCATAAAACAATGAGGTTAGAACACTCATCATCACTGAACATGTCAGGTAATGTCATAAAACAATGAGGTTAGAACACTCATCATCACTGAACATGTCAGGTAATGTCATAAAACAATGAGGTTAGGACACTCAGCATCACTGAACATATCAGGTAATGTCATTAAACAATAAGGTTAGGACACTCATCATCACTGAACATGTCAGGTAATGTCATAAAACAATGAGGTTAGAATACTCATCATCACTGAACATGTCAGGTAATGTCATAAAACAATGAGGTTAGAACACTCAGCATCACTGAACATGTCAGGTAATGTCATAAAACAATGAGGTTATAACACTCATCATCACAGAACATATCAGGTAATGTCATAAAACAATGAGGTTAGAACACTCATCACCACTGAACATGTCAGGTAATATCATAAAACAATGAGGTTAGAAATCTCATCATCACTGAACATGTCAGGTAATGTCATAAAACAATGAGGTTAGAACATTCATCATCACTGAACATGTCAGGTAATGTCATAAAACAATGAGGTTAGAACACTCATCATCACTGAACATGTCAGGTAATGTCATAAAACAATGAGGTTAGAACATTCATCATCACTGAACATGTCAGGTAATGTCATCAAACAATGAGCTTACAGCACTCATCATGACGGAACATGTCAAGTAATGTCATAAAACAATGAGAATAGAACACTCAGCATCACTGAACATGTCAGGTAATGTCATAAAACAATGAGGTTAGAGCACTCATCATCACTGAACATGTCAGGTAATGTCATAAAACAATGAGGTTAGAACACTCATCATCACTGAACATGTCAGATAATGTCATAAAACAATGAGGTTAGAGCACTCATCATCACTGAACATGTCAGGTAATGTCATAAAACAATGAGGTTAGAACACTCATCATCACTGAACATGTCAGGTAATGTCATAAAAGAATGAGGTTAGAACACTCATCATCACTGAACATGTCAGGTAATGTCATAAAACAATGAGGTTAGAGCACTCATCATCACTGAACATGTCAGGTAATGTCATAAAACAATGAGGCCACAACACTCATCATCACTGAACATGTCAGGTAATGTCATAAAACAATGAGGTTAGAACACTCATCATCACTGAACGTGTCAGGTAATGTCATAAAACAATGAGGGTAGAGCACTCATCATCACTGAAGATGTCAGGTAATGTCATAAAACAATGAGGTTAGAACACTCATCATCACTGAACATGTCAGGTAATGTCATAAAACAATGAGGTTAGAGCACTCATCATCACTGAACATGTCAGGTAATGTCATAAAACAATGAGGTTAGAACACTCATCATCACTGAATATGTCAGGTAATGTCACAAAACAATGAGGTTAGAACACTCATCATCACTGAACATGTCAGGTAATGTCATAAAACAATGAGGTTAGAACACTCATCATCACTGAACATGTCAGGTAATGTCATAAAACAATGAGGTTAGAACACTCATCATCACTGAACATGTCAGGTAATGTCATAAAACAATGAGGTTAGAGCACTCATCATCACTGAACATGTCAGGTAATGTCATAAAACAATGAGGTTAGAACACTGATCATCACTGAACATGTCAGGTAATGTCATTAAACAATGAGGTTAGAACACTCATCATCACTGAACAAGTCAGGTAATGTCATAAAACAATGCGGTTAGATCACTCATCATCACTGAACATGTCGGGTAATGTCATAAAACAATGAGGTTAGAACACTCATCATTACTGAACATGTCAGGTAATGTCATAAAACAATGAGGTTAGAACACTCATCATCACTGAACATGTCAGGTAATGTCATAAAACAATGAGGTTAGAACACTCATCATCACTGAACATGTCAGGTAATGTCATTAAACAATGAGGTTAGAACTCTCGTCATAACTGAACATGTCAGGTAGAGTCATAAAACAATAAGGAGAGAACACTCATCACCACTGAACATGTCAGGTAATGTGATAAAACACTGAGGTTAGAAAACTCATCATCACTGAACATGTCAGGTAATGTCATAAAACAATGAGGTTAGAACACTCATCATCACTGAACATGTCAGGAAATGTCATAAAACAATGAGGTTAGAACACTCATCATCACTGAACATGTCAGGTAATGTCATAAAACAATGAGGTTAGAACACTCATCATCACTGAAAATGTCAGGTAATGTCACAAAACAATGAGGTTAGAACACTCATCATCACTGAACATGTCAGGTAATGTCATAAAACAATGAGGTTAGAGCACTCATCATCACTGAACATGTCAGGTAATGTCATAAAACAATGAGGTTAGAACACTCATCATCACTGAAAATGTCAGGTAATGTCATAAAACAATGAGGTTAGAACACTCATCATCACTGAACATGTCAGGTAATGTAAAAAACAATGAGGTTAGAACACTCATCATCACTGAACATGTCAGGTAATGTCATAAAACAATGAGGTTAGAACACACATCATCACTGAACATGTCAGGTAATGTCATAAAACAATGAGGTTAGAGCACTCATCATCACTGAACATGTCAGGTAATGTCATAAAACAATGAGGTTAGAACACTCATCATCACTGAACATGTCAGGTAATGTCATAAAACAATGAGGTTAGAACACTCATCATCACTGAACATGTCAGGTAATGTCATAAAACAATGAGGTTAGAACACTCAGCACCACTGAACATGTCAGGTAATGTCATAAAACAATGAGGTTAGAACACTCATCATCACTGAACATGTCAGGTAATGTCATAAAACAATGAGGTTAGAATACTCATCATCACTGAACATGTCAGGTAAGGTCATACAATGAGGTTAGAGCACTCATCATCACTGAACATGTCAGGTAATGTCATAAAACAATGAGGTTAGAACACTCATCATCACTGAACATGTCAGGTAATGTCATAAAATATTGAGGTTAGAACACTCATCTTCACTGAACATGTCAGGTAATGTCATAAAACAATGAGGTTAGAACACTCATCATCACTGAACATGTCAGGTAATGTCATAAAACAATGAGGTTAGAACACTCAGCATCACTGAACATGTCAGGTGATGTCATAAAACAATGAGGTTAGAACACTCATCACGGAACATGTCAGGTAATGTCATAAAAAATGAGGTTAGAACACTCATAATCACTGAACATGTCAGGTAATGTCATAGAACAATGACGTTAGAGCACTCATTATCATGGAACATTTCAGGTAATGTCATAAAACAGTGAGGTTAGAACCTCATCATTACTAAACATGTCAGGTAATGTCATAAAACAGTAAGGTTAGAACACGCATCGTCACTGAACATGTCAGGTAATGTCATAAAACAATGACGTTAGAGCACTCATCATCACTGAACATGTCAGGTAATGTAATAAAACAATGAGGTTAGAGCACTCATCATCACTGAACATGTCAGGTAATGTCATAAAACAATGAGGTTAGAACACTCATCATCACTGAACATGTCAGGTAATGTCATAAAACAATGAGGTTAGAGCACTCATCATCACTGAACATGTCAGGTAATGTAATAAAACAATGAGTTTGGAGCACTCATCATCACTGAACATGTCAGGTAATGTCATAAAACAATGAGGTTAGAATACTCATCATCACTGAACATGTCAGGTAATGTCATAAAACAATGAGGTTAGAACACTCATCATCACTGAACATGTCAGGTAATGTCATAAAACAATGAGGTTAGAGCACTCATCATCACTGAACATGTCAGGTAATGTCATAAAACAATGAGGTTAGAACACTCATCATCACTGAACATGTCAGGTAATGTCATAAAACAATGAGGTTAGAGCACTCATCATCACTGAACATGTCAGGTAATGTCATAAAACAATGAGGTTAGAGCACTCATCATCACTGAACATGTCAGGTAATGTCATAAAACAATGAGGTTAGAGCACTCATCATCACTGAACATGTCAGGTAATGTCATAAAACAATGAGGTTAGAGCACTCATCATCACTGAACATGTCAGGTAATGTCATAAAACAATGAGGTTAGAACACTCATCATCACTGAACATGTCAGGTAATGTCATAAAACAATGAGGTTAGAACACTCATCATCACTGAACAAGTCAGGTAATGTCATAAAACAATGAGGTTAGAACACTCATCATCACTGAACATGTCAGGTAATGTCATAAAACAATGAGGTTAGAACACTCATAATCACTGAACATGTCAGGTAATGTCATAAAACAATGAGGTTAGAACAATCATCATTACTGAACATGTCAGGTAATGTCATAAAACAGTGAGGTTAGGACACTCATCATCACTGAACATGTCAGGTAATGTCATAAAACAATGAGGTTAGAACACTCATCATCACTGAACATGTCAGGTAATGTCATAAAACAATGAGGTTAGAGCACTCATCATCACTGAACATGTCAGGTAATGTCATAAAACAATGAGGTTAGAACACTCATCATCACTGAACATGTCAGGTAATGTCATAAAACAATGAGGTTAGAGCACTCATCATCACTGAACATGTCAGGTAATGTCATAAAACAATGAGGTTAGAACACACATCATCACTGAACATGTCAGGTAATGTCATAAAACAATGAGGTTAGAGCACTCATCATCACTGAACATGTCAGGTAATGTCATAAAACAATGAGGTTAGAACACTCATCATCACTGAACATGTCAGGTAAGACCATAAAACAATGAGGTTAGAGCACTCATCATCAGTGAACATGTCAGGTAATGTCATAAAACAATGAGGTTAGAACACTCATTGTCACTGAACATGTCAGGTAATGTCATAAAACAATGAGGTTAGAGCACTCATCATCACTGAACATGTCAGGTAATGTCATAAAACAATGAGGTTAGAACACTCATCATCACTGAACATGTCAGGTAATGTCATAAAACAATGAGATTAGAACACTCATCATCACTGAACATGTCAGGTAATGTCATAAAACAATGAGGTTAGAACACTCATCATCACTGAACATATCAGGTAATGTCATAAAACAATGAGGTTAGAACACTCATCATCACTGAACATGTCAGGTAATGTCATAAAACAATGAGGTTAGAGCACTCATCATCACTGAACATGTCAGGTAATGTCATAAAACAATGAGGTTAGAACACTCATCATCACTGAACATGTCAGGTAATGTCATAGAACAATGAGGTTAAAGCACTCTTCATCCCTGTACATGTCAGGTAATGTCATAAAACAATGAGGTTAGAACACTCATCATAACTGAACATGTCAGGTAATGTCATAAAACAATGAGGTTAGAACACTCATCATCACTGAACATGTCAGGTAATGTCATAAAACAATGAGGTTAGAACACTCATCATCACTGAACATGTCAGGTAATGTCATAAAACAATGAGGTTAGAGCACTCAGCATCACTGAACATGTCAGGTTAGAACACTCATCATCACTGAACATGTCAGGTAATGTCATAAAACAATGAGGTTAGAACACTCATCATAACTGAACATGCCCAGTAATGTCATAAAACAATGAGGTTAGAACAGGTTATCATAACTGAACATGTCCGGTAATGTCATAAAACAATGAGTTTAGAACACTCATCATCACTGAACATGTCAGCTAGTGTCATAAAACAATGAAGTTAGAACACTCATCATAACTGAACATGTCAGGTAATGTCATAAAAAATGAGGTTAGAACACTCACCATCAAAGAACATGTCAGGCAATGTCATAAAACAAAGAGGTTAGAAAACACATCATCACTGAACATGTCTGGTAATGTCATAAAACAATGAGGTTAGAACACTCATCATCACTGAACATGTCAGGTAATGTCATAAAACAATGAAGTTAGAACACTCATCATAACTGAACATGTCAGGGAAGTTCATAAAACAATGAGGTTAGAACACTCATCATCACTGAACATGTCAGGTAATGTCATAAAACAATGAGGTTAGAACACTCATCATCACTGAACATGTCAGGTAATGTCATAAAACAATGAGGTTAGAACACTCATCATCACTGAACATGTCAGGTAATGTCATAAAACAATGAGGTTAGAGCACTCATCATCACTGAACATGTCAGGTAATGTCATAAAACAATGAGGTTAGAACACTCATCATCACTGAACATGTCAGGTAATGTCATAAAACAATGAGGTTAGAACACTCATCATCACTGAACATGTCAGGTAATGTCATAAAACAATGAGGTTAGAACACTCATCATCACTGAACATGTCAGGTAATGTCATAAAACAATGAGGTTAGAGCACTCATCATCACTGAACATGTCAGGTAATGTCATAAAACAATGAGGTTAGAACACTCATCATCACTGAACATGTCAGGTAATGTCATAAAACAATGAGGTTAGAACACTCATCATCACTGAACATGTCAGGTAATGTCATAAAACAATGAGGTTAGAGCACTCATCATCACTGAACATGTCAGGTAATGTCATAAAACAATGAGGTTAGAGCACTCATCATCACTGAACATGTCAGGTAATGTCATAAAACAATGAGGTTAGAGCACTCATCATCACTGAACATGTCAGGTAATGTCATAAAACAATGAGGTTAGAACACTCATCATCACTGAACATGTCAGGTAATGTCATAAAACAATGAGGTTAGAGCACTCATCATCACTGAACATGTCAGGTAATGTCATAAAACAATGAGGTTAGAGCACTCATCATCACTGAACATGTCAGGTAATGTCATAAAACAATGAGGTTAGAACACTCATCATCACTGAACATGTCAGGTAATGTCATAAAACAATGAGGTTAGAGCACTCATCATCACTGAACATGTCAGGTAATGTTATAAAACAATGAGGTTAGAGCACTCATCATCACTGAACATGTCAGGTAATGTCATAAAACAATGAGGTTAGAGCACTCATCATCACTGAACATGTCAGGTAATGTCATAAAACAATGAGGTTAGAACACTCATCATCACTGAACATGTCAGGTAATGTCATAAAACAATGAGGTTAGAACACTCATCATCACTGAACATGTCAGGTAATGTCATAAAACAATGAGGTTAGAACACTCATCATCACTGAACATGTCAGGTAATGTCATAAAACAATGAGGTTAGAACACTCATCATCACTGAACATGTCAGGTAATGTCATAAAACAATGAGGTTAGAAAACTCATCATCACTGAACATGTCAGTTAATGTCATAAAACACTGAGGTTAGAGCACTCATCATCACTGAACATGTCAGGTAATGTCATAAAACAATGTGGTTAGGGCACTCATCATCACTGAACATGTCAGGTAATGTCATAAAACAGTGAGGCTAGAACATTGATCATCACTGAACATGTCAGGTAATGTCATAAAACAATGAGGTTAGAACACTCATCATCACTGAACATGTCAGGTAATGTCATAAAACAATGAGGCTAGAACATTCATCATCACTGAACATGTCAGGTAATGTCATAAAACAGTGAGGCTAGAACATTGATCATCACTGAACATGTCAGGTAATGTCATAAAACAATGAGGTTAGAACACTCATCATTACCGAATACTTCAGGTAATGTTATAAAAACATTAGGTTAGAACACTCATCAGCACTGAACATTTCAGGTAATGTCATAAAACAATTTGGCTAGAACACTCAGCATCACTGAACATGTCAGGTAATGTCATAAAACAATGAGGTTAGAACACTCATCATCACTGAACATGTCAGGTAATGTCATAAAACAATGAGGTTAGAACACTCATCATCACTGAACATGTCAGGTAATGTCATAAAACAATGAGGTTAGAACACTCATCATCACTGAGCATGTCAGGTGATGTCATAAAACACTGAGGTTAGAGCACTCATCATCACTGAGCATGTCAGGTGATGTCATAAAACAATGAGGTTAGAGCACTCATCATCACTGAACATGTCAGGTAATGTCATAAAACAATGAGGTTAGAACACTCATCATCACTGAACATGTCAGGTAATGTCATAAAACAATGAGGTTAGAAAACTCATCAGCACTGAACATGTCAGGTAATGTCATAAAACACTGAGGTTAGAACACTCATCATCACTGAGCATGTCAGGTGATGTCATAAAACAATGAGGTTAGAACACTCATCATCACTGAGCATGTCAGGTAATGTCATAAAACAATGAGATAAGAATGCACATCATCACTGAACATGTCAGGTAATGTCATAAAACAATGAGGATAGAACACTCATCATCACTGAACGTGTCAGGTAATGTCATAAAACAATGAGGGTGGAGCACTCATCATCACTGAACATGTCAGGTAATTTAAAAAACAATGAGGTTAGAGCACTCATCATCACTGAACATCTCAGGTAATGTCATAAAACAATCAGGTTAGAACACAGCATTACTGAACATGTCAGGTAATGTCATAAAACAATTAGCTTACAGCAGTGATCATCATGGAACATGTCAGGTAAAGCCATAAAACAATGAGATTACAACACTCATCATCACTGAACATGTCAGGTAATGTAAAAAAAAAACAATGCGATTAGAGCACTCATCATCACTGAACATGTCAGGTAATGTCATAAAACACTGAGGTTAGAGCACTCATCATCACTGAGCATGTCAGGTGATGTCATAAAACAATGAGGTTAGAACACTCATCATCACTGAACATGTCAGGTAGTGTCATAAAACAATGAGATAAGAATGCTCATCATCACTGAACATGTCAGGTAATGTCATAAAACAATGAGGTTAGAGCAGCCATCATTACTGAACATGTCAGGTGATGTCATAAAACAATGAGGTTAGAACACTCATCATGGAACATGTCAGGTAATGTCATAAAACAGTGAGGTTAGAGCACTTATCATCACTGAACATGTCAGGTAATGTCATAAAACAAGGAGATAAGAATGCTCATCATCACTGAACATCTCAGGTAATGTCATAAAACAATGGCGATGGAGACCAATCATCCCTGAACATGTCAGGTAATGTCATAAACAATGAGGTTAAAGCACTCATCATCACTGAACATGTCAGGTAATGTCATAAAACAATGAGGTTAGAACACTCATCATCACTGAACATGTCAGGTAATGTCATAAAACAATGAGGTTAAAGCACTCATCATCACTGAACATGTCAGGTAATGTCATAAAACAATAAGGTTAGAAACCACAAAACTCACTCTTTGAGACCCAAATAAGGGTATGAGAACCAACAAATGAGAGTTCCAAATAATAAAAAGCAGACAGTTTGCCTGAACAAAACACCGGAACACTGTTGTTGAACTGAAGTATTTAATAACGCTTCCCAAGTACATACGTTTTCGAACACCTTCATCAGAACATACACTCAGTTACTTTATTGCTGTATTTATACACCACTTAAATTGAATAATAGATAATAATTTAAATTAATTTAATTTAATTAACCTGTTAACCATGATCTGGAAAAGTATTTTTTTAAAAAACATATATAATATTGAATGCACTTCCAATATAAAATAAAACATTGTTAGAATTTGTATAAATAGTTAAAAAATGTATGGAGATTTTAAAATTAATGTTATAAACATGAAATAAGAATGAAATAATACATTATAAGAATATATTTGATTCTTCAAAGTTAAAATTTTAAAAAGGATCTTCATCACCATCTGGTGGACAAATATAAGAATGACAATCTCACAACTTGGCAGCTCTCAGTTTTAAAACTGGAGCTAGTGACAACATATCATTCAAACCCGGTTCCATAAAACAATGAGGTTAGAACACTCATCATCACTGAACATGTCAGGTAATGTCATAAAACAATGAGGTTAGAGCACTCATCACTGAGCATGTCAGGTAATGTCATAAAACAATGAGGTTAGAGCACTCATCACTGAACATGTCAGGTAATGGCATAAAACAATGAGGTTAGAGCACTCATCATCACTGAACATGTCAGGTAATGTCATAAAACAATAAAGTTAGAACACTCACCATCACTGAACATGTCAGGCAATGTCATTAAACAATGAGGTTAGAGCACTCATCACTGAACTTCAGGTAATGTCATAAAACAATGAGGTTAGAGCACTCATCATCACTGAACATGTCAGGTAATGTCATAAAATAATGAGATTAGAGCACTCATCATCACTGAACATGTCAGGTAATGTCATAAAATAATGAGATTAGCGTACTCATCATCACTGAACATGTCAGGTAATCTCATAAAACTCATTGTTCTATGACATTGTCTGACATGTTCTGTGATGATGAGTACTCTAATCGCATTGTTTTATGACATTACCTGACATGTTCAGTGAAGTGATGGAGTGTTATAACCTCATTGTTTTATGACATTACCTGACATGTTCAGTGGTGATGATGAGTGTTATAACCTCATGTTTTATGCCATTACCTGACACGTTCAGTGATGACTGGTCTCTACCCTCATTGTTTTATGACATTACCTGTCATGTTCATTTATGATGAGTGTTCTAACTTCATTGTTTTATGACATTACCTGACATGTTTAGCGATGATGAGTGTTCTAACCTCTTTGCTTTATGACATTACCTGACATGTTCAGTGACGATGGGTGCTCTAACCTCACTTTTGTATGTCATGTCCTTACATGTTTAGTGATGAGTGTTCTAACCTCACTGTTTTATGACATTCTCTGACATGTTTATTGATACTGAGTGCTCTAACCTCATTGTTTTATGACATTATCTGACATGTTCAGTGATGATGAGTGTTCTACCCAAATTGTTTTATGACATTAACTGAAATGTTCAGTGCTGATGATTGTTCTTACCTCATTGTTTTATGACATTACGTATGTTCAGTTATGATAAGTGCTCTAACCTCATTGTTTTATGACATTATCTGACATGTTCAGTAATGATGAGTGCTCTAACCTCATTGTTTTATGACATTATCTGACATGTTCAGTGATGCTGAGTGACATTACCTGACATATTCAGTGATGACTGCTCTGTTACCTCAAAGTTTAATGACATTACTTGTCATGTTCAGTGATGAGTTTTCTAACCTCATTGTTTTATGACATTACCTGATATGTTCAATGATGATGAGTGCTCTAACCTCATTGTTTTATGACATTACCTGACATGTTCAGTGATGATGAGTGTTCTAATCTCATTGTTTTATGACATTACCAGACATGTTCAATGGTGATAAGTGCTCTAACCTCATTGTTTTATGACATTACCTACATGCTCAGTTATGATGAGTGCTCTAACCTCATTGTACTATGACATTATCTGACATGTTCAGTGATGCTGAGTGACATTACCTGACATATTCAGTGATGACTGCTCTCTAACCTCATTGTTTAATGACATTACCTGTCATGTTCAGTGATGAGTTTTCTAACCTCATTGTTTTATGACATTACCTCACATATTCAGTGATGCTGAGTGTTATGACCTCATTGTTTTGTGACATAACCTGACATGCTCAGTGATGATTTGTCTCTAACCTCATTGTTTTATGACATTACCTGTCATGTTCAGTTATGATGAGTGTTCTAACTTCATTGTTTTATGACATTACCTGACATGTTCAGTGATGATCAGTGTTCTAATCTCAATGTTTTATGACACTACCAGAGATGTTCACTAATGATAAGTGCTCTAACCGCCTTGTTTTTTGACATCATCTGACAAGGTGTTTGCCTTACAAACAGAAGGTGCAGGGTTTGACTCTCACTTGGGTTTAGTGGCAAGGCTTAGCCTTGTACCAGCCTATGTTCAGTGATAGAGGTTGTTCTAGCCTTATTGTTTTATGACATTACCTGACATGTTGAGTGATGATGAGTGTCCTAACCTCATTGTTTAATGACATTACCTGTCATGTTCAGTGATGATGAGTACTGTAACCACATTGTTTTATGACATTATCTGACATGTTCAGTGATGCTGAGTGTCCTAACCTCATTGATTTATGACATAACCTGATATGTTCAATGATGATGTGGGCTGTAACCTCATTGTTTTATGATATTAACTGGCATGTTCTGT